>NW_006922335.1:66454-76382 GCF_000298275.1 Orycteropus afer afer
TGATATCTTTATGTTGAGATGTAATCCATACTAAAGACTGTAGTCTTTGATCTTCATAAATAAGTGCTTTGAATCATCTTCATTTTCAGCAAGCAAGGTTGTATCATCTGAATATTGCAGGTTATTAATGAGTGTTCTTCCAATTCTAATGCCACATTCTTCTTCATATAGTCCAGCTTCTGGGATTCTTTGTTCAGCATATTGATTGAATAAATATGGTGAAAGAATACAAACATGTTGCACACCTTTCCTGATTTTATTTATTTATTTTTATTTTTATTGTAATTTGGATAAAAGTTTAGAGAAAATTCATTTTTCATACACATTTTGTTTTCTGCCCCCTAAGCTGTTTGGTGGCATAGAACCTTAAGGCATTTGACTGCTAACCAGAAGGCTGGAAGTTCAAACCCACCAGCCACTCCTCAGAAGGAAGCTTGGGCAATCTACTTCTGTAGTGATCCTGCCTCAGAAACCCAAGGAAGGGTAGCTATGAGTCAGATCCAACTCAATGGCAGTGAGGGTTTTTTTTTTTTTTTTTTTTTTTGAAGCTAGCTTCCCGTGCAAACATTGCCCTTCTGTTCTCCCATGACTGATTGCTCCAAGGAGTGTATCTGCCTGATGTAAATGTTCACCCATATGACTCTATTGTTTGGCCGGAAGCCACAGAAGTGAGTTCAATTCCAGATTTGAAGGGTAACTAAGGGCCACAGTCTTGGGGGGAGGGGTCTCATTAGGTTCTATCAGACTACTAAACCTGTTTTTTTTTTTTTTCTTTAATGATTTTGAGGTTTTTTCCACATTGTTCTCCCACTCTTTCCAGGATTTCCTGCACTGAACCCTTTCCAAGTGGTTGACAGTGGTAGGTGGACACCATCTAGTTTTTCTGGTCTCAGTCTGAGGTTTGCATGGTCCACTAGTCTCCTGGACTAATTGTTTCCATGTGTCCTTGGTTTTCTTCATTCTTCTTTGTTCTGGACAAGGAGACACCCATTGTTGCATCTAGAGCTTGTAGGCTTTTAAGACCCAGTTGCTACTCACCAAAATAGGATGTAGAACAATGTTTTTGTGTAGTATGTTATGCCAGTTGAGCTTGATGTTCTCTGCAACCATGATCCTAAGCCCACAGGTCCAACAACTCTCTCCATCAGGGTGGTTGACCATACCTAAGAAGTTATCATAACTTTGCCCTTTTTAGTTTTAGTTATATGGACATTCTTACAGCACATACTAATATGTATGCAGAAACATTGTCTGCAACCTTATATAGGGTCATGGGTATATTCACTTTTGCCTATACATACCTGATCCTTCAGCCTATCCACTCATCTATTTACCTGTAGATCAATGTTTATTATTACTGACAATGCAGTATTGCATATGTAAAAAGGTTTATTTTTGTTGTCTGTACCTCCCCTGTACCTCTCTGGGTCTTCCTTTACCTTAGTGTTATTGTGTTGGTCACTCACTTTTGGTATATTGCCTTTCCCTTCACACAAATCAATACTCATCTCTGTCTACCAGTCTTCCCTTCTCTTCCCTCCCATCCCTGGTAACCAACAAAGAAAGTTTCCTTCCATTTATAAGCCTTTCCTTGACTTTTATTTATTCATTTATTTTATTGTGCTTTAGGTGCACAAGTTTACAGAGCAGAGTTTGTTTTACATTTAACATTACATGTACATTTAGTTTCACTCCCCATTTACCATCCCTAACCCTAACCCAGTCTCCTCCCTTCCCTGCCCAGTAACCACCTGAGCCCCATGCCCCTCATAGTTATGCACTCTTGCATGTCCTGCATTCCCTCCATGTGAATTTTGCCCCTCTGGTGCACCATGGTCGATTGCTCCAAGGGATGCATTTCCACAGAGTATGTGGGTGTGTCATCCTGGGTTGAGTGGTCTGTGTGTACATCTTGTTTACTATTGGGCTGAGAGCCAGCCCTGGGAGTGAGTTTTATTCCAGGCCCAGAATGTATCCCAGGGCCATAGTATTAGGGGTCTCATCAGACCCCATCCAACCAGTAATTCTGGTCATTATTGAGTTTTTGAGTTTTGTTCCATGTTTCCTTGACTTTCAACAGTAGAGAACTAATACAATATTTGTCCTTCTGTGATTGACTTACTTCACTCACCATAATGTCCTCCAAGTTCATCCATGTTATGTGGTGTTTTGCAGATTCTGCATTATTCTTTAGTATTGCATAGTATTCTATCGTGTGTATGTACCATAGTTGGGTTACCCAACAACTTAGGTTGTTTCCATCTCTTTGCTATTGTGAATAGTGCTGTGATGAACATGAGTGTGCATATATCTGTTCGTGTCCTGGTTCTCATTTCTTTAGGATGTATACCTATAACAGGATTGCGGGATCAAATGGTATTTCTAATTCTAACTTTTTCAGGAATCATTATACCAATTTCCATAGTGGTTGTATCATTTACAGTCCCACCAGTGGTGTATGAGAGTCCCAGTCTCTCCATATCCTCCACCAGCATTTGTTATTTTCTGTCTTGCTGAACTTTATTATTAGTGCTGGGGAGAGATGGTATTTTGTTGTTTTGATTTGCATTTTGGCATAGTGCCTAAGGCATCTGACTACTAACCGGAAGGCTGGTGGGTCAAACCCACAAGCCACTCCCCAGAAGGAAGGTTGGGCAATCTACTTCTGTAGTGATATTGCCTCGGAAACGCAAGGAGGGGTTGCTATTAGTCAGGCCTGACTCCATGGCAGTGGGAATGGCTAATGATTGTGAACATTTCTTCATGTGTTTGTTGGTTGCTTGAATATATTCTTTGTTAAAGTATCCATGTCTTCTGTCCATTTTTCAATTGGATTGTTGGTCTTTTTGTTGTTAAGGTGTTTGAGTTTTCTATAAATTTCAGAGATAGGTCTCTTGTCAGATATGCCATTGCTGACTATTTTTTCCCCATTTGTGGGTTCTCTTTTTACTCTTTTGGAGAAGTCTTTTGAAGCACATAACAATTTATTTTTTAGAAGGTCCCAATCATCTAGTTTATCTTCTGCTGTTTGTGCTTTTTTTTTTTAAATAAAAAATATTTATTTGCAATATAAACAAAGTCCCATTGCTGGTTCAGAACACAGACACACACACACACACACACACACACATATACATGTGTGTGTAGGGTCATAAATTTTCCTACATAAGATCATAAAGCAAAACTGGCCACTCCCTTGGTATACCCTCATTTATATAACTCTTACACATTGTTCTGGATTTTTCTTTTAAAAAATAAAAGATAGAAAGGGAACAATGTACAGCATTGGAACTTGTTGTCTACTTTCTCAACTGTGGCAAGATTTTAATCCATTTTGCTAGAGAATCCCTGAAACAACCATCAGTTCTTGATCATAGCATATGATCCTGAAATGGTAGCTACCTCTTGAAATGGTTGAATGGTTACAATCCCCGTGAGATAAGATGTACTGGGGGCATATTTTCTGTGGCTTCATTCACATGCTGAGTGCTGGCTCCCTCATGGACTCCTGCCAAACTGCTCACCCTTCCTGGGCCCCCAAGCAGTCCTAACACCTACTAGAACTGAGGATGGAAAAGGAGCAAAAGTGGAGGAAGATAACAGAACCTGTGGCTTTGTTCTGTGGATACTTGGGGTGGGGTTGGATAGACAGAGCTTCATAACCCTTCTACTTGTCCAAAGTCCCTCCCTGCATCCTTTCCTGATTTTAAACCACACAGTATCTTCTTATTCTGTTAGAATGACTGCCTATGGTCCATGTACAGGTTTCTTATGAACACCATTAAGTATTCTGGAATTCCCATTCTTCTGAAGGTTATTATGCATAATTTATGGTTATCCATACAGTTGAATGCCTCTTTGCATAGCCAGTAAAACAAAAATTAATATTTTTCTGTTATTCTTTGTTTTCAGCCAAGATCCATCTGACATCAGCAATGATATCCCTCATTCCATGTCCTCTGGATTGGATTTCTGGCAGTTTCCTGTCACTGTACTCCTGTAACTATTTTTTAATTATCTTCAGCAAAACTTTACTTGCATATGATACTAATGATACTGTTTGAAAACTTCCACATTCTACTGGGTCACCTTTTATTTGGGGGGGGGGGATGGGTAAAAATAGGGATCTCTTTCAGTCAGTTGGCCAGGTACCTGTCTTCCAAACTTATTGGCATAATCAAGTGAGTTCCTCCAGTGCTGCATCTATTTGTTGAAACATCCCAACAGATATTCCATCAATTCCTGGAGGCCTTTTTTTTTAGCCAGTTCTTTCAGATCATATGCTACCTCCTGAAATAGTTGAACTTCAACCAATTCTTTTTGATACATTTACTCTGTGCATTCTTTTCATGTTCTTTTGATGCGTCCTGTGTCATTCAATATTTTCTTCATGGAAATATTCAATATTGAAACTGGAGGCTTGAATTTTTTCTTTAGTTCTTTCTTCTTGAGAAATGCTGATCATGTTCTTTCCTTTTGATTTTCTAACTCCAGGTGTGGTGGTTAAGTTTGTGTGTCAACTTGACTAGGCATGGTGAGATTGGTAATTAACTCCATGGTGGAATCTATTGGAGCAGCTGAGTAGCTGCTTTGGGTATGTGGTCTGCTTCCCATATGTAAGAAACAGCTTTGGGAATGGTCTGTAGCTTGCAGCATGCTTGAACCCTGCATGTAGCTGTGTTGTTGCTCAGCAGCCTGCCATGCTCTGCAAACCTTAGGACTTTCAATGGGCTTGAGTTAATGGCCTGCCATGTGGTTTGGTAACATTGGGACTATGCCTTTTTACTTGTCAACCTTGGGCTTGTCAGCCTCAGCAGCCAGCAGCTGTCTGAGTGAAGAAAAGCCTCTAGCTCCAGTGAGCTGGGAGCAGAAGGCAGAGCTGATGCCCAAGGCTGAGGGGCTTTCATTCATCTCCTAGATCCTGGCACTTTGAACTCAGACTTAAAGCCTCCAAACTGTAAGAGAATAAACTCCTGTTTGTTAAAGCCACCCCACTCATGGTATATTTCTGTCAGAGCAATACCAGGTATCCAGAACACAGGTTTTTGCACATTTCATTATAATGCTTTTCTTGGTCTTCTCAAACCATCTTTGAAGTATTCTGTTCAGCTCTACTACTTCATCATTTCTTCAATTTCCCTTAACTACTGTACTTTTAAGAGCAAGTTTCAAAGCCTTCTCTGACATCCATTTTGTTTTTTTCTTTCTCTCCTGCCTTTTTAGTTAGCAGTCAAATGCCTTAGGCACTGTACCACCAGAGCTCCCTCTTTCCTGCCTTTTTAATGACCTTCTGCTTTCTTTTTATGTCATGTCCTTGATGTTATCCCACATCTCATCTTGTCTTTGGTTGTAGTGTTCAATGTATCAAATCTCTTCTTGAGATGGAGTCTAAATTCAGGTGAGATCTACTCAAGGTCATACTTTGGCTCTCTTGGACTTGTTTTGATTTTTTTCAGCATCAACTTGAACTTGCATATGAGCAATTGATGGTCTATTCCAAAGTCAGCACTGGACTTGTTCTAACTAATTATTTTGAGCTTCTTCATCATCTCTCCACAAATGTAGTCAATTGGATTCCTATGTATTCCATTTCATGAGGTTTGCATATATAGATGCCATTTATGTTACTGAAAAGTAGTATTTGCAAAGAATAAGTCATTGATCTTCCAAAAGTCTATCATGTGTTGTCTGACATAATTTCTATCACCAAGGCCATATTTTCCAACTACCAATCCTTCTTCTTTGTTTCTAATCATCATATTCCAATCACCAGTAATTGATCAAACATCCAAACTTATTGGCATAATCAAACATGCAATGAAGATGAATTGACAATTTCAGACTGCAGGAGTTGATCAAAATCTTCAGTCTTTACCCTAGCCTGAGTTAAATGTCACCCTTAGACACATTATAAATTCCCTGTGCATGTAGCTATCACAACACTTATTTTATTGTGTTATAAGTACTTATGTATTGATCTCTCTATTAGATCACTGAATTATTGAAGGCAGGGGCTGTAATTTCTCCTCTGTAATTCTACTGCTTACTGTATGCCCAGAATGCATTACATGAGTGAACAAGGAATTGAGAGTGTAAGGGTTTGAGAACCAGTCCATGTTCTCCTTTAACAAGCCACTTAATTTTTCTAGACCTTAGTTTCCTGCCCTCTCTTTCCTTGACTATTCCATCTCATCTTTCAGATGTCAACTCACATATCACTGATTCTGAGAAATCTTCCCTAACTTCCTCTGCAGGGAGGGTCAGGGGACTCTCTGATGGAATCCTTTAGTATCCCATACTACTCTTATCTGTCATCTAGACATTCCATTAGTGGAGGAACCACTTCAATCTTATTCATATCTCTACCTTCACCACCTAGCACAGTGCATAGTGGATGGTCAATAAGTAACTGTTGGATTAATAAACTATAAATGACAGGGCTTCCAACATAAGAAAATGATCTCTAAAATACCTTTAGACTATAGCCTTCTGTCAAGAAGAGATACAGACCTGTATTTCTACAATGATAAAGAGGCATAAAATAACTATTGCCACTCTAAATGTCATGGTGTCAGCCTTTGCCAAATCAAACACGTATTCAGTGTGATTTTGGCCAAAAAGTAGGAGGGTCATGAGGCAGAAACTTAGATAAAAAGAAACAAGTATGTCTAAGAGTGATGCTAAAGAGAGAAAAAAATCTGACAATAAACTATGTTCTTCTCCTGAGTATGGGAGACAATGCTTCCACACTAAAAGACCTAATGCTGACAGGTCAGACCATGTGAGATCTTCTAGCATCTCAGTCTGGAAGAGACCATAATTATTTGGTCTCACCTAATATATTCCACCTACTCCTGCCACAAGCACTAGGGCAAGCCCACACATCAGCTCCCACAGACCAAGTAAGGCCTCTGTGTGTGCAACTCCTGCTCCCGCCACTGCTGACTGGAGTACCATAACTCTCACTTCACAGGTTTCCCTATCATCAGCCCCAACCCCACCTCTCTGACTATCTGGACTTCAATCTCTTCATTTCTCATTTTCTAGAAGGCCCTCTAGCCTGTGCCTGTCTAGCCTACTTTTCCTCTGAAACTCATGCTCCAAAATTGCCAGTTAAGGGACATTCATAATCATTGGCAACACCATTTCGTTTCTCCTATTCCTAAATTAATTTTATCCTCCCCTAGAGAATCACTTTCTGGGTCCACCAATTAGCATTACGTCCTCTTTCCCTGTATCCTCCAGAAAATGTTTCATGTTCAAGTACTTTTGTATCTAAAGAAAACACAGATCATTAACTCAAGCCGTTGCCAGGCAGTTTTCTTACATTATTTACCAAGAGTCATTCTCAAGCCAGAACTCAATGTGTTCATCTTCTCTGGTCATTTGAAAGCATTTCTCTTGAGAGGATTACTGAAATACTAGATATTTTTCCATTTGTTTGTTCTGTTATCAGCATACAATTTCAATTTTCTCAGCTTGTGAAGAAGCATCTTCATGTAAAAAAAGCTTCAAAGTAAAACATATTTCATGTCTAAAGGGCTAACTTTAGAATTCATGGGGGTAGGTGAATGACAGAAAAGAAGGCTTTGAGGAAGGAGGATGTTCTGTGGAGACTCACATGTTAACCCTCAGGAGAGAGGGACTGCAAACAGAAAGGTTGTTGATATTAGGTGTCATTAAGTCAGTTCCAACTCATAGCAGCCCCGTGTATAACAGAGCAAAATGTTGCCCGGTCCTGTGCCATCCTCACGATAGTAAGTATGTTTGAGCCCATTGTTGCAGCCACTGCAACAGTCCTTCTTCTTGAGGGTCCTCCTCTTTATTGCTGACCCTCTGCTTTACCAAACATGATGTTTTGTGTTTTTGTTGTTGTTGTTTGTTTTTTAAGGAATTGGTCCCTCTTGATAAGATGTCCAAAGTGAGCAGGATGAAGTATTATCATCTTTCTTCTAGGGAGCATTCTGGTTGTACTTCCAGAAATAGAAGGAGATATTTTCAATGAATCACAGCAAGACACTGGAGTGCAATGAGCGCCACTTTGATGCAGAAAGGGTAACACAAAAGGCGAGATGGACAAGGCCTAATTCGTGCTTAGACCTGTAATTAACTTGGCATGTTGAGACTTCAGTTACACAATACCCTTGAGGGTGGCTGCTAATCAGTAAGCAGAAAGATGGAGGACTGTAAGAGGCCTCATTAAATAGGGCTACAGCAGGAGTAAAAGTTATTGAAGTGAGTTAAAGTCCTGTGTGTATACACTGTTTGTGGCTTGATATAACCAACAGAAAGTGAAACATTCACAAATTAGTGTGAACAGCCTTCAGTAGGACAGCTGTCAAATGAGGAGCAGTACTAGAACTATTCAGCAGCATCAACAGAAGGCAAATTTGTTAAATTATTAAAAAAAAAAAGTTTTCCTAGAACTGAAAGAAAGACCTATAATAGCAAATACATTTGGGTTGATCGAGGTGTCCTGCCCTACCCTATTTCTCTGGGCAAAGAATTCCTTTGGATGAGCATCTGTGATGGGCAAGAGGTAAAGCAGCAAAACCCAAAGGAAAAGCAAATGGTCACTAACTGGGGGACTCTATGACTCCAGAAAAAAAACAAACCCAAACCCAAACCCATTACCATTCAGTTGGTTTCTGACTCATAATGACCCTACAAGACAGGGTAGAACTGCCCCAGAGGGTTTTCAAGACTCTTATTTTTTTTCCAGAACAAATTTTATTTCAATTTACTGTACTTATTCCAACTATACTCATACACTTATAATATAGTATATCTGTTGTGTTACAAACTTAAAACCGTTATCTTTTTTTTTTTTTCTTTTTAACTCTTTGTTGTGATTTGGGTGAAATTTTACAAAGCAGATTTATTTTACGTTCAACAGTTCATACATGTTTTGTTTTGTGGCACTGATTACATTCCCCACACTGCAACAGCTGACCTCCCACTTCCTCCCTGTGTTTACCCTTTACCTGTGTCCTTCTTGCCTATGCATTTCTGCCTCCTTACCTTTCTCCCTGTGCAAATGCTGCTGTTCTGATTGTTCTAAGGAGTGCATGTCTTTGGTGTATGTGTTCAGCTAGCAGGCCTATCTATTGTTCAGCTGAGAGTTAAGCCATGGGAGTGAGTTCAGTTCCCAAAGGGTGACTCGGGGCCATAGTCTTGGAGGTGTCATCTGTCTCTATCAGACCAGTAAGCCTAGTCATTTTTTATGATTTTGAGTTTTGTTCCACATTTTTCTCCCACTCTATCCAGGATCTCCAATTTTGATCCCTTTCCAAGTGGTTGGTATTGATAGCTGGGCACCATCTAGTTCTTCTGGTCTCAGGGTCATATAGGCTGAGGTTCTCATGGTGAATTAATCCTTTCGACCACTTCCCTGTGTCTTTGATTTTCTAAATTTCTCTTTGCTCTGGACAAGGAGAGATGAATAGTTGCATTTTAAATGATTGCTCACAAGCTTTTAAGACCTCAGTCACTACTTACCATAAGATGTAGAACAATATATTTGTATACCATATTGTACCAATTGAGCTTGCTGTCCCTCACAACCATGATTCCCAGCCTGCAGGCCCACCAAACTGTGTAATCTTTATAGAAGCAAACTGCCACAGTTTTCTCCCACAGATTGGCTGGTAGATTTGAACCACAGACTTTTTGGTTAGTAGTCAAGTGTTTTAACCACTGTACCACCAGAGCTCCTTTCTTCTATGACTCCCAGTTCATGTAGTTTTTGGGATTATGGTTAGATTATACTGAGGAGATGGTTCTCTAGTGAAAGGTTACAAAGACAAGAAAGAAGAAAAATTGGAGTTCCCGCAAGATGGTGGAATAGGCAGAAGGACTGCACAGACCCTCTTCAACAAAGAAAAGGAAAACCAATTAACACAGACACAGAAGATAATCCTGGACCCCT
>NW_006922335.1:94065-96608 GCF_000298275.1 Orycteropus afer afer
TGGAGAGATTGGGACTCTCATACACTGCTGGTGGGATTGTAAAATGGTACAACCATTGTGGAAAGCAGTATGTCGATTCCTTCAAAAGATGGAATTAGAAATACCATTTGACCCAGCCATCCCATTACTAGGTATATGGTCAGAAGACATGACAAGAACAGATATACGCATGCCCATGTTCATTGCAGCACTATTTACAATAGCCAAAAGATGGAAGCAACCTAGATGTCCATCAACTGAGAAATGGATAACCAAACTATGGTACATACACACAATGGAATACTATGCAACGCCAAAGAATAATGTAGAATCTGCAAAACACTGCATAACATGGGTGAACTTGGAGAACATTATGCTGAGTGAAATAAGTCAATCACAAATGGACAAATATTGTATTAGTCCATTATTGTAAAAGTTAAGGAAAGGTTTATCTATTGAAGGAGATTTTCTTTGTTGGTTACCAGGAGTGGGAGGGCAGGGGAGTGAACACTGTTAGATAGCTAGAGATAAATACTGATTTGTTTGAAGAGAAGGGCAATGTATCAAATGTGAGTGACCAATATGGCAGCACTGAGGATGAGAAAGACATAGAGAGACAACAAATATGAACCCTTTTGCATATACAATACTGATTTCTCAGTGAAGGAAAACATGGGTATATGGACGGATAGATAGGTGGACATGCTAAACAATTAGGTATGTCTGTGAAATGGGGAGTGTATCCAAGATCATGTATAGGGTTGGCAGTCAATGGTCCTATAAGTTTATGTGAATGATCAGAATTCCCAGGTGTATAGTAGAGCTGACAAGGGGCTAGGCTGTGGTCACTGCTTGGTCACAGCCAGCTACCCAGAGCGACCGAGTAGTTAAACCTGTGGGCTTGGGACCATAGTCACAGGGGACATCAAGCTCAATTGGCATAACATACTATGCAAAACATTGTTCCACCTCCTACTTTGGCCAGTAGCGACTGGGATCTTAAAAGCTAGCAAGCTGCCATCTAGATGCAACGATGGGTCTCTCCTCATCAACAGCAAAGAAGAAAGAAGAAAACCAAAATCAATGGAAACAATCAGTCCTAGTGACTGGTACACCATCCAATCTGCAACCTATACAACTATGAGACCAGAAGAACTAGATGGTGCCCGGCTACCACTGTCATCCCCTTGGAAGGGATGTAGGAGATCCAGGATAGAGAGGGAGAACAATGTGGAACAAAACTCAAAATCATTTGGAGAGAAAAAAAAAAAGATTTGCAGGTTTGCTGGTCCAACAGAACCTGATGGAACCACTGAGACTATGGCCCATAGCTGCCCTTCAGGTCTGGAATTGAACCCACACCTGTGGTTTCCAGACAAACAAAGGATAGGCATGTGAGTTAAACATTTACCTCAAGTAGACACACGCCCTGGAGAGAACAATCATGGGAGAAGGAAGGGCTGCTTATGCACAGGGAGACAGCTCAGGGGGCAGAAGAGTATGAAGGGATGGACACTGGGAAGAGGTAACTATGGGGAGGAAGTGGGAGGGGAGCTGTTGCATTGTGGTAAACTGTGGTCAATGACATGAGACAAAGTATATGTGAACTGCTGTATGGAAAGTGAATTTTCTCTGTAAATCTTCACCCAAATCACAATAAAAAAAAAAAGAAGAAGAAGAAGAAGAAGAAAAATCATAGAAAATCTGTTTCCTGCACTAGAGGCGACACCTAGGTGCAAGGTTATCTGAGCTTTTGTTGATTGATTGCTAACAAGCACCTGACAATTTAACACTGCATCAAAATGAAGATAAAACCACTTCCCCAAATTGACTATACCAAAAGTGTTAATCAAAAAAAGCTATGAAGGACCAGTAGATGTAGAGCCTGGGCAAAGCAGGCCTAATTGGAACATGTGACAACAGACACTATAAATAGTGTCATGCTACTTATAGACACTCAGATTGTATTAGAGTCTTGAGCCTTTAGATTTTCCCTGCCATTGTTAATCAGGAGGAGCATATGAATAGAAGGAAAAGCACAAGAACACAGAAGCTCTGCTTCAAGCTTTCATAATAGACATTAAAGTGAATATGGCCCAGCAATTTGAGATGTTGGAGGCATTAATCTCTATTGGGAATAAGAGAGGCCTGGCCCCAACCCTTTTAGTAGCGAACTCCCACCCCCAAGACACAGGCGCACGTGCAAGACACACACACACACACACATCATTACTTTATTACTGGAGCAGGGGGGAGGATATTCATAATTTATCAGCTCCAATGGTCAGGATAAAACATCCTCTGATTTTAAAAAAATTTAAATTAGAGTATCTTAGAAAAGTAGTGTAAGAATGATTCCTTAAAAGAACTTTTTTAAACTTGTGAAAGAAAATACATGAAGGGGGAAAAAAAACAAACCTACTGCCATGGAGTTGATTCCAACTCATAGTGAGCCCCTTTCGGTTCCTGAGGAGGTAAATCCGTGGGGAAGCACCTCTGATTTAAGAAAAAAAGAAAATGAGAGCATCTTAGAAAAGTAGCATAAGAATGATTCCTTAACAGAA
>NW_006922335.1:96968-99688 GCF_000298275.1 Orycteropus afer afer
TAGTGCCTAAGACACTTGACTGCTAACCAGAAGGCTGGCGGTTCAAACCCACCAGCCACTCCTTGGAAGGAAGGTTGGGCAATCTACTTCTGTAGTGACACTGCCTTGGAAACCCAAGGGGGGTCGCTGTGAGCCGGGTCTGACTCAACGGCACATAACACAACAACATATTGAACAATTATGAGTGGAGACTCACATAACCACCACTCAGGACAAGAGGTAGAACGTTGTCAGTACCTCAAAGTCTCCTGAATATCCCTTCTCATAGTCTCTTAAATTAATTACTATCCAGAATTTTTTGGTAACTTATTTCTTTTTTTCATTAGAGAGTTACCAATTATGTGTACATCTTCAAAATCATAATTATTTGTGTTTGTTTTATAATGTATATAGATGTACATATGTAATCGTTTGCATCTTGCTTTCTCTCCATCCAACTTCATGTTTGGAAGATTTATTCTTGTTTTTGCATGTGGCTCTAATTCATTCATTCTCATTGTTGCATATTATTCCTTTGTATGACTATAGAGTAATTTGTCTATACATTCTACTGTTAATGGACATGTGTGCAGTTATACTTTGGGAATACTATGAATAATGTTGCTATTAATATTCTTGTGCATGTATCTAGTGCTCACAGGCTCAACTCTCTATTAAGTGTACGTCTGAGAATGGAATTACTAGGTTGCAGGGTTAGCATGTGTTCAACTTTTGTAATATTAAATTGTTTTCTAAAGTGACTCTAACTGGACTCTTGTCTCTGGTCATGCTTACTCCCACCCAATCTGGACAATGAAATTCAGAATGATTTTTCTAAAATGTATATAGGGTCATTACGACTGGTCACTTCTCAGTAGAATAGAGTTGATATTGATAAGCAGCCTTTATTTCCTCTAGGATAAATAGCCTTCCTCTCCAGGAAAATGGAAGCTAAGATGAAAGAGCACCTTGTCTCCTGATGCTCAGTGACTAAGGCAATTTTCAAGTTTTTCTGTTATCAGCATCAGGCCAGCTTTCTACCATAAAACCTGACAAGTTGGGGTGTCTTTGAGTGCAGGGGATTCTACAGCTAATTAATCAATTTTTGTTGGCTCTCTCTCCTAAGACTCTGTCAAGGCTCTCTCTCTCCCTCCCTCTAAACCTACTTTAGATCAGGTAATTCCTTGTTTAGATTACTGCCAGAACCTCCTAATTGGACCCCTGCCTCCAGCCTTGCTCACTCCAATCCTTTGTGGGCACTGATTTTAATATATAGGCAGTCATTCAAACAGAACAAGGGGAGAATGCAAAGTTTAAAATCAGAAATGATGTGTGTCAGGGTTGTATCCTTTCACCATGCTTATTAATCTATATGCTGAGCAAATAATCTGAGAAGCTAGACTATATGAAGAAGAACATGGCATCGCATTGGAGGAAGACTTATTAACAACCTCCAATATGCAAATGACCCAACCTTGCTTGCTGAAAGTGAAGAGGGCTTGAAGTCTTTACTGATGAAGATCAAAGACCAGCCTTCAGTATGGATTACACAGCAAAATGGAAAAAAAGAAAAAAATCTTACAACTGGATCAATAAACAACATCACAATGAGTGGAAAGAAAATTGAAGTTGTCAAGAATTTAATTTTATTTGGTCCATGTCCTAATTATCTAGTGCTGCTCTGACAAGAATATACTGCAAATGGGATTGTGATAGTTGGAGCAGTGTGTTAATTTGGCTGGACCCCAGATCTGGGTGGTTGTTCCCATGATGGGATTGGATGACTATGTTCTGAGTGGCCAATCTGTTCAAGGGAAGTTTCCCCAGGGGTGTGGCCTGCTTCCAGTATATCCTGGGACATCCTGGGAAGAGAGACATTCTTCTGTGGAATGGGATTCTGGTGTGCTGCCTACAACTGTCTGTGAGTGAGCAGTCCACCGTTCGGCCTGGAGATCTTGGATTCTTCATTCAATGTCTCAGATCGAGAGGTTAGGAAAGGATCTAATAGTTTATTTGATTGGCTTACTGAGGCATGGATTATGTGGTGGCCTACCTTAAGTCAAGTCGAAGTACCAGACCTGCCTTGGTTTAATGTTAATGTAGAAGAAGGTATCCAGAGGCTTAGGGAAATTGGCCTGTTAGTACGGATTTATCAGATTAGACCCCTAGAGCCAGAAATGGAGAGTCCAGAAGACATGCCTTTCACCAGTACCGTGAGGAATAAATTTGTGAAGGGAGCTCCAGCATCCTTGAAGACTGCTGTGATTGCTATTTTATGTAAACCTGATTTGACAGTGGGAACTGCCCTAATTGAACTAAAACACTTAACTACAACGAGGCTGATTGGGCCCCATGGTAGTAGGCGCCAAGTGGCAGCAGTTAATCGACAAAGGCAAGGTGGGTGTGGTTACCATAATGGACAGCAAAGTCAGAACACTAATCAGAATAGTCTGACTCATGTGGAATTATGGCATTGGCTACTTGCTCATGGTGTTCCTAGTAGTGAAATACATGGCAAGCCTACTAAATATTTACTTGATCTGTATAGACAGAAGAATTCTAGGTCATGTGAACAGCAACCTAGATTGAATCGCTAGAATACAGAGTCACAACTTCTCAATCAATTCCCAGACTTGAGTCAGTTTACAGACCCACAACCCCTTGAATGAAGGGGAGGCCAGGTTCCTTTGAGGAAGGACCCCACTACATTGCCAACAATCTATAATGTCAGTCTTTCTCCT
>NW_006922335.1:102478-103393 GCF_000298275.1 Orycteropus afer afer
GCGATTATATATGGATTCATGGGCTGTGGCTAATGGCTTAGCTGGATGGTCTGGGACTTGGAAGGAGCATGATTGGAAGATTGGTGATAAGGATGCATGGGGAAGAGGTATGCAGATAAATCTCTCCGAATGGGTCAAAGGAGTAAATGTATTTGTGTCTCATGTGAATGCCCACCAAAAAGTGATCTCGACAGAGGAGGACTTCAACAATCAGTTGGATAGGATGACACGTTCAGTGGAAACCAGCCGTCCTTTTCCCCCAGCTACTCCTGTCTTTGCTCAAAGGGCTCATGAACAAAGTGGCATGATGGCAGGGATGGAGGTTATGCATGGGCTCAGCAACATGGACTACCACTTACCAAGGCTGATTTGGCTACTGCCACTGCTGAGTGCTCAAGCTGCCAACAGCAGAGACAAACTCTGAGTCCATGATATGGAACCATTCCTTGGGGTGATCAGCCAGCAACCTGGTGGTGGGTTGATTACATTAGACCACTTCCATCATGGAAAGGACAGCATTTTGTTCTTACTGGAATAGATACTTATTCTGCATATGGATTCTCCTTCCCTGCACACAATACTTCTGCTAAAACTACCATCCATGGACTTACAGAATGCCTTATCCACCATCATGGCATCCCACACAGCTTTGCTTCAGATCAAGGGACTCATTTCACAGCACATGAAGTGTGGTAATGGGCTTATGTTCATGGAATTCACTGGTCTTACCATGTTCCTCATCATCCTGAAGCAGCTGGCTTGATAGAATGATGGAATGGCCTCTTAAAAACACAAATATGGTGCCAGCTAGGTGGCAATACCTTGAAGTGTTGGAGCAATGTTCTCCAGGAGGTTGTATATGCTCTAAACCATTGTCCAATATATGGTTCTGTTTCTCCAATAGCCAGGATTCAC
>NW_006922335.1:103974-104477 GCF_000298275.1 Orycteropus afer afer
GAGATTATATATGGTTAAGAAGATGTGTACAACTGCCAAGTTGACAAGGGGTGGACTGTGATAGTTGGAGCTGTGTGTCAACTTGGCTGGACTTCAGTTCTGTGTGGTTGTTCCCATGATGGGATCAGATGACTGTGTTCTGAGTGGCCAATCTGTTCAGGCAGAGTTTCCTTAGGGGTGTGGCCTGCTTCCAGGATACCCAGGGACATTCTGGGAAGAGAGACATTCTTCTGTGGATCGGGATTCTGTTGTGCTGCCTACAACTAACTGTCCATGAGTGAGCAGTCCACCGTTCAGCCTGGAGATCTTGGATTCATCATTTTTTGGCATCAACAGCCAGTGTACTGCCTGCCAGCCTTGAGCTTCTCAGCCCCCTGTGGGGAAAAGCCTCCAGCCTGACGTTTGCTCCAGGAACTTTGGACTTGCTGGCTTCTATACATTTATGAGCCATTTTCCTAAGATAAATTTCTCTCTCTCTTTATATACATATACATATATATATA
>NW_006922335.1:104997-130994 GCF_000298275.1 Orycteropus afer afer
GGGAAGCAGACCACATCCATAAAGCAGCTACTCAGCTGCTCACAGTAGATTCCACCATGGAGCTGAATACCAGTCTCATCATGGGGAATGCTGCATCCAGCTGTCCAGCCACTCAACCAGGCCCAGCCAAGTTGACACACAAACTTAACTACCATAGTCCACAATCAACACCCATAGCAGTGTTGTTGTTTTTAGGTGCTATCAAGTTGTCTCTGTTTCATAGTGACCCTATGTACAACAGAATGAAACACTTCCTGCTCCCATGGAAGTAGCAGTCAAGAAATCAAATGAAGTATTGCAGTGGGTGAATCTGCTGCAGAAGCACTCCTTAAAGTGTCAAAGAGCAAAGATGTCACTTTGAAGACTAAAGTGAGCCTGACCCAAGCCATGGCATTTTCAATCACTTCATATGCATGTGAAAGCTGGACAATGAATCAGGAAGACCACAGAAGAATTGATGCTTTTGAATTGTGATGTTGGCAAAGAATATTGAATATACCATGGACTGCCAGAATGAACAAATCTGTCTTGGAAGAAGTCCATCCAGAATGCTCCTTAAAAGCTAGAATGGCCAGACTTCATCACTCATACTTTGGTCATGTTATTAGGAGGGACCTGGAGAAGGATACTATGCTTGGTAAAGTAGAGGATCAGGGGAAAAGAGGAAGACCCTCTTGTCACTCCCTTGTTCAAAGGCCCTGCTTTGATATACAATGAAGTCTATCCTCCTTAAGGAGCTCTGGTAGCATAGTACCTAATGTACTTGACTGCTAACCAGAAGGCTGGAGGTCCAAACTCCACCAGCCACTCTTTCGAAGGTTGGACAATCTACTTCTACAGTGATACCACCTCAGAAACCCAAGTAGGCATCACTATGAGTTGGGTCTGACTTGAAGGCACATAACAACAACAGCAATATCCTCCTTAGGATGGTTTATAACACTGAGCCTGAAAACAGCCCTTTCCTCATTTTTCTTCACCCTCCTCTCTTACTTCCTTATCTCTATATTGTGGTCACAAACTTTCAACCACAGAACACCTCCATCAATTCCTCCATTGATCTGCATTCTTTCTAGCCTCCAGAATCTCACAGATGTAATTCTCTCTGCCTAGAACACTCCTAACCCTCTCCATCCCCTTCATTTGACCAACTTCTACTAATTCTTCAAGTTCTCAGCTTAGTAGAGATAATGGTATGTATTCATCAAATCTAATTTCATAATCCTTCCTCCTTGGCACATGGAGATGTATGCTCTTTGGTTCTTTCGATATGGTAGAGTCATAGTAGTTTTTACTAGTAAAATATGATCAAGAAGGATATGTGTTGTTTCCATCCTGAGGCAGTAATTGTTTCTGCCTGATTCTCATGTCTCTTGCTTCTCCAGCCTTGACAAACCCAGAGGCCTCATGTTGAGAAGGCAGAGCCATAAAGTTGAAGAAATAGGATCTCTGAGTGACCATAAGGAATAAAATCACCCAAACGCACAGTAGGGTTTGTAAGAGCAAAACACAAAAAGCATTTTGTTAGCCAATTAAGTTTTGGGATTGTTTGCTACCACACGGAGTCTAATATCTCTGACTAAAATAGAAAATAGCATCAGGACTTGGGTACTGCCACAGCAAAAACTTAACACATAAGGTATTACTTAAGCAATTGGGTGGTAAAGAAAAGAAAATTGATATTCAAGGCAAAGAATATGCTATATTCTTTATGCTATAAAGTGCCAAAATACTTAGTAAAGTTTATCTGTCATTACTTGGGAGAAACTTCCCAATGAAATTTTGTTTCTAATAGAAAATACTGGAAAGGAAGATGTAATCAATATGTGTTCTTTGTTATTGACTGCATTTGGCAAGGAATTAAAAGAGATGAAATCAGGGGGAAATTAAGCGAAAATGAAGGAAAATAGATAGTTTTAGCATTTCATGACCTTGAAAAATTGAAAAACCCAATTTCTTTCATACCTCAACAGGAATAAATAATGTTAAGAAAGTCTTTGAGCAACCAAACCAAACAAAAAATCAAACTCACTGCTGTCGAGTCAGATCCAACTCATAGCAACACCTCCTTGGGTTTCCAAGGCAGTATCTCTATGGAAGTAGATTGCCCAACCTTCCTTCCGAGGAGTGGCTGGTGGGTTTGAACCTCCAGCCTTCTGGTTAGCAGTCAAATGCCTTAGGCACTATGCCACCAGAGCTCCTATTGAGTGACCAGGACCCATTAAAACTGAACCTATATCAGTGATGAGCTTCTGTGGAAAGCGTTCATTCACACTTGATCTTAATAGCCTCAAGACAGTCTCTACTACCAGAGTTTTAGGGGACAGTAAAGCCAAGAAAAATGGCAGAGCTAAGAACTCTCTTGTTAAGAACTATGGGTATGAGTACAGACACAAGGAACTGATCAGGATCAAATAGATGTTTTGAAAGAGTTGTCAGTAAAAAAAAAAAGAATCTAGTAGAAACAAACAAACATCAATCAAGACTTAAAATGATACTTGGGTCCTCAACATTGCAAACAGCAAACAGCATGAAATATCTGCACATTATTCAAGGAGACCATATTCGTCAATGCTCAGTTCAGATGTGGCCACAAATGATAATGAAAAAGGGGGAAGATCCAAAAAGGCCATAGTTAATGAGAAAGCAGGATTAGGGCCTAATCAAGGAACTATTTGACTGCTAACCAGAAGTCTGGTGATTCAAACCCAGCAGCCACTCCTCGGAAGGAAGATTGGACAATCTACTTCTGTAGAGATACCACCTTGGAAACCCAAGGAGGGGTTGCTATGAGTCAAATTGAGTCAATAGCACTGAGTTTGGTGTTTTATACTAATTCCCAGGTCAGTTTCTCAACCTCAGTACTACTGATTTGGGGACAGATAATTTTTTATTGCAGGGGGTTTATCTGTACTTTGTGGGATAATTAGCAGCATTCTTTTCTCTACTGACTAGATGGCAGTTGTTTTTCCTCCCCTGTTGTGACAAGCAAATATGTCTCTTGATATTGCCCTGTGTCCCCCTTTGGGTGCGAAATTGGCCCTGATTGAGAATCATTGTTCTAAGTGAAGGGAACCGCTCAGGGTCTGCCTAGCAGGATTTCAGAATTGCTACAAAGTGGAGTCTGCTGTATATCTCCTATTCTTTTCCTTTCCAAATGAGAATGTTTATTGTGGTTGTTCCTGTCCTATTTCACTATTGCATATTTTCTGTGGGGTGGAGGCATAGATTAAAAAAAAAAAAAAAAAAACAGTTGCTGCCCTAACTCATGGAGACCCCATTTGTACAGAGTAGAACTTTACTGCATAGAGTTTTTATGGCTGTGGTCTTAAGGAAGCAGATCACTTGGAATTCTTCCAATGCACCTCTGGGTAGGTTCAAACTGCCAAACTTTCAATTAGCAGTCAAAAGCTTGATTGTTTACTCCACCCAGGGACTCCTGGAGGCATAGATACTTGTCTCTTTAATATGTCTCCAGACAAAGGGACTATACACTCAGATCTGATTTATCTAGAGCTCCTGGACTTAAAGCTTGCTGATGTAAGTGGGTATAACACTGAGTTGACACCCATGGAAGTAAGAATGGAATTGATGTCTGATGACTAGATGAGGTTTTGGCAGACAGTGCTATGAGTTCAAAAGTTCTATTTTCACATCTCTCTTTCCTTGGCACATGGTATCTACTCTCTTCAGTCTCCTTGCAGCTCAGTAGGGGCTATGTGACTAGCTTGGACCAAAGAAATGTGATTAGCAATGCTTCTTGCAGAAGCAGGAAACAGAGTTTCGTTAGGTTAAGCCACTGGGCTATGAGGACTGTTTGTTAGTGCAGCATGGCCTAGCTAGCTAGCTGAGATGTCCTCCTTCTCTGAAGATTTTCCAACTCTGGGCCAGTTCCCCTTTTTTTCTTTTCTTTCTTTCTTTTTAAACTTTGTATTGTGATTTGGGTGAAAATTTACAGAGCAAACCAGTTTTCCATTCAATAATTCATACATATTTTATTTTGTGACATTGATTGTAGTCCCCACAATGTAACAAGACTCTTTCCAAGCCCTCCCTGTATTTACCATTTCCTTTTTATGTCCCTGCTTCCTCCAATAGGGCCTTTATCATGCTATATGATCTCTGCCTAATTATCTGTCTCTCTTATTGAGAATAAGGACCATAATTACCTTATTTACACTATGTAAAGCAGAGTCTGGAATGCAAATATTTGTTGAATGACCAAATGAGGATTATTAATCTTAGGTTACAGAAACTCAAATACACTGAACAAATTATAGAGGCATAGACTCAGATCTTGTGAGTATTCACATCAGATGGGAATACTGAGAAGAAAATCATCAAGTGAGATGTGGCAGTTAAGATTATGTGTAAACTTGGCTGGGGCAGTGTGATAGTTATGTTTGTATGTCAATTTGGCTAGGCCTGGTTGAGTGTCTGAGCAGCTGAATGTATTCCCCATGATGAGACTGTTAATCAACTCCATGGTGGAATCTACAAGGAACAACTGAGCCTTTGGGTATGTGGTCTGCTTCCTGTATATAAGCAGAAGCTTTGAGAATGGTCTCTAGCATATGGCACGCTTGGACCCTGCATGTAGCCGTGTCGGTGCTCAGCAGCCTGCTATGCTCTGCCGACCTTGGGACTTATAATGAACTTAAGTTAATGACCTGCTGTGTAGTTTGGTAATATCGGGACTGTGCCTTTTTACTTGTCAACCTTGGGGCTTCTCAGCCTCAGCAGCCAACAGCTGTCTGAGTGAAGAAATGCCTCTAGCTCCAGTGGGCTGGGAGCAGGAGGCAGAGCTGGACCCCAAAGTTGAGGGGCTTCCACCCAGCCTCTAGAGCCTGGCACTTTGAACTTGGACTTAAAGCCTCCAAATTATAAGAATAAATTCCTGTTTGTTAAGGCCATACTATTTGTGGTATATTCTTGTCAGAGTGGCACTAGGTAACCAGAACAACCAGGTTTTGAGTACCTGGACAGCTGAATGTAGTTATTCCCCATGATGAAACTGGTGATCAACTCAGTGGTGGAATCTGCGGTGAGCAACTAGGTAGCTGCCTTAAAGATGTGGTCTGCTTCCAGGACATGAGAAGAAGTTTTGAAAAAGGTCTTGAGCTTTTTTGGTATACTTAGAGACTGCATTTAGCTGAGTCTTCATTTAGCAGCCTGCCATGTTGTTGTGGTGTAGTGCCTAGGTCATTTGACTGCTAACCAGAAGGCTAGCAATTCAAACCCACTCAGGCACTCCTCAGAAGGAAGATTGGGCAATCTACTTCCATAGAGATACTGCCTTGGAAACCCAAGGAGGGGTTGCTATGAGTCAGAAAATGACTGAATGGCAGTGAGGTTTTTTTTGTTTTTTGTTTTTTTTTTAAATGTTGTTTGCCAATCTTAGGACTGTTTCTGGACTTGAACTAGTGGCCAGCCGTGTTGCTTGATTTAGGACCGTGGCATTCCACTTGTTGACCTTAGGTTTGTCAGCCTCAATAGCTAGCAGCTGCTTGAGTTAAGAGACATCTCTATCTCCAGTGATCCAGGAACAAGCAGCAGAGCTGAAGCCCAAGGTTGAGGGGCTTTCACCCAGCTCTTAGAGCTGATACTTGAACTTGGATTTCTAACCTCCTAAACTGTAATAGAATAAACTCCTATTTGTTAAAGCCATACATTTGTGGAATGTCTGTTATAGCAGCACTAGAGAACCAAATCATGGGGCAAGCACTATTCTCTTTAAAAGCTGTGCCTAATAAACAAACCCATGAAGAAATGTTCATGATCATTAGCCATTGTGGTTGTTGTTATGTGCCATCAAGTTAGAACCGACTCATAGCGACCCTTTCTTGGGTTTCCAAGGCAGAATCACTATAGAAGTAGATTGCCCAACCTTCCTTCCAAGGAGTGGCTGGTGGGTTTGAACTGCCAGCCTTCTGGTTAGCAGTCAAGTGCCTTAGGCACTATGCTACCAGAGCTCCTTGGAAGGAAGCTGTTAGAGAGATGCAAATCAAAACAAAAAATCAGATACCATTTTGCCCCAGCACTAACAGCAAAATTCAACTAGACAGAAAATAACAAATGCTGGCGAGGATGTGGAGAGATTGAGACTCTCACACACTGCTGATGGTATTTGAGGGGAACTGAATTTATGCTAATGATGGTGGAATATTTTGGAAAAGTATGGCAATAATGATGGCACTACATGAAAAATGTCATCATTGTCCCTCAGCTGTAAATGTGGAAGTTGATATGTTAGTGAATGTCTTGTTATATATGTTTTCACCAAAAGAAAAGTGAAAAAAAAATTTTTAAAGTTGTAGCTGATGACAGACATTTAATTAGCTTCACCATTCATCACAGTAAACTTCCTACCAAAAAATGGAGACAAGTAAGAAAAAAAAACAATTCCCAAATGAAGAGCAGTGTACAAAAAGTAGGTGATCAACATAGTGGCACTGAGGAAGAGGAAGATATAGGTATATGGGAAGCACCAGCAACAAAGATGAACCCTCTTGCACATACAGTACTGTGTTGTCAATGATGGCAAGCATTGATCTATGGGTGGATAGATGGATGGACAGGCTGAACGATCAAATATGTTGAGGTGGCGAGAGTGTGCCCAAGACCATGTATAGGGTTAGCAGACAATGTTTCTACATACGTATTTGTATGAGCTGTAAGAATGTCTGGGTATATAGTAGAGATGACAATGGGCAAGTTTGTGGTAACTTCTTGGCCATAGCCAATTACATGGAGGGAGTGAGTAGTTTGACCTTTCACTCAGGACCATAGTTGCAGGGCACATCAAGTTCAATTGGCATAAAAACACAAAAACATTGTTCTACATCGTACTTTGGTGAGTAGCAACTAGGGTCTTAAAAGTTTGCAAGCAGCCATCTAGATGCAATGATCAGTCTCTCCTCATCCAGAGCAAAGAAGAATGAAGAAGAGCAAAGACACACATAAATAATTAGTCCAAGGGACTGGTAGACTTTGCAATCCTCAGCCTATATGACTATGAGATGAAAAGAACTAGATGGTGCCTGGCTACCACTGTCAACCACACGGAGAGGGATTGGTTTGGGAGATCCTGGACAGAGTGGAAGAACAATGTGGAACAAAACTCAAAATCGTTAAAAAAAATTGGGAGGACAGTTTTGCTGGTCTGATAGAGCCTGGTGAGACCCTGATATTATGGCCTCCTCGGAAGGAAGGTTGGGCAATCCTACTTCCGTAGCGATACTGCCTCGGAAACCCAAGGAGGGGTCGCTATGAGTCGGGGCCGACTCGACGGCATATAACAACAATAGCTACCCTTCAGGTTTGGAACTGAACTCACTCCTGTGGCTTCCAGTTAAATAATAGACAGGCATATGGGGTGAACATTTACATCAGGTGGATACACTCCTTGGAGCAATCAGTTGTGGGAGGACAGAAGGTTAGTGTTTTCACAGGGAGATAGCTGGGGGTGGGGTGGGTGGGTGGAGACCAGAGTGCATGGGAGAGAAGGACACAGGGAAGAGGTAACTACAAGGAGGAAGTGGGAGGAGAGCTGTTACATTGTGGGGAATTGCAGTCACTGTCATGAAACAAAATGTAGATGAACTGCTGTATGGAAAATGAATTTCTCTGTAAACTTTCACCCAAATCACTATTAAAAAAAAAAAAAAAAATTCCCAAACCACCTCATTCATCACAACCATCATTCTAGAAAATTCCATGAGTGGAGTTCAGACAATTTGACTTGGATGACTTTCAGTGTCTGAGAGTTTAAGGAGTTTGAAAGAAAGGGTTCAGGTCTGGAGCAAGGCAATTTTCTCCACAAAATTGTGATATGGAGTGTATGAAATGCAACCTGCACCCCATAAAACTAAATGACTCGAGAACATTTAAGAGTTCTACTGACAATTAATGATCTGAGGAATCCTATAAAAGAACTGATACTTAACTAGATCATTACCAAAACCCAGGGTTCACATGCTTTCACAATTGTAGTTGTGAAAAACAAGTCTAGAAACATTTAAATATGTGAAATCTGATTAATATTAATGATTACACAACACCACATATAGAAAGTATATCAGATTATTTGATAGGAAGCCAGCAATTCATTGTGTGACTATTTTAGAATATATATATATTGGATACATAAGATTTTTGAATATAAGGAAAAAGCACACTTTATCTGTCTGGAATGTTTTTATTTATTTAGGAAGATGCTTCAAAAGACTTCAAGAGTTCCTCTTTCTACAATTTTGTTGTAGAAAATATACATAACACAAAATTTTCCATTTTAACCATTTTTAGTGTGTAGTTCAGTGTCATTAATCAAATTCACAGTGTCTTGCAATCACCACCACTATCTCTTTTCAAAGTTTTTCATCACCCCTAACACAAATTCTGTACCCATTAAGCAATAACTCTCTATTACCTATTCTCCCAGCCTCTGTTGTTAGTTGCTATCAAATTAGTTCCAACTCATGTCTACCCCATGCATGCATAGCAGAACAGCTCCATAGGGTTTCCAAAGCTTTGACCTTTCAGAAGCACACCTCCTGGGTAGTCTTTCAATGTGCTTCTTGATGGGTTCAAATCTCCAACATTCCAGCTAGTAGTCAAGTGCTTAATATTTGTGACATACAGGGGCATGGATAAATCTGAAAAGTGTTATGCTAAGTGAAATAAGCCAGACACAAAGGAAAAAAATATTGTATGATTCCACTTATTTGAAATATATAGACAGTCTCTGTTCCTAGTAGCCTCTAATCTACTTTCTGTCTATGAATTTGCATAGTCTATTATGTTTCATATAAGTAGAATCATACACTGTTTTGTATGATTTTCATTTAAAAGAACAAAATATTTAGGTTACGTTCCAGCAGAAATTTTTGGTGGAAATTTATTATTCATTGACACTGCATGGAAATGGAACTGATATTTTGTGTGTTGGTTTGTATCCTGAAACTTTGTTAAATTTGTTTATGAGCTCTAACAGGTTTTTTGTGGACTCTTCAGGATTTTCTTCATATAAGATCATGTAATCTACAAACAGAAATAATTTTACTTCTTCCTTTTTAATTTGGATCAAATCAAAAAAAACCAAACTCACTGTCATCTAGTTAATTTTGATTCATAGCGACTTCACTTGGGTTTCCAAGGTGGTAAATCTTTACAGAAGAAATAGATTGATCAGTCTTCCTTCCTTGGAGTGGCTGGTGGGTTTGAACCACCAACCTTCTGGTTAGCAGTCAAATGCCTTAGGCACTGGGCCACAGAGATCCTTTCCAATTTGGATAGCTTTCATTTATTTTTTCTTACCTATTTGCTCTGGGAGCTCTAGTAGCATAGTGGCTAAGGCACTTGACTGCTAACCAGAAGGCTGGCAGTTCAAACCCACCAACCACTCCTTGGAAGGAAGATGGGGCAATCTACTTCCATAGGGATACTGCCTCAGAAACCCAAGGAGGGGTCGCTATGAGTCAGGTCCGACTCGACGGCACATAACAACAACAACACTTACTCTGGCTAGAACTTCTAATACATTGTGGAATAGTAGTGGCAAGAGCAGGTATCCTCCTCTTCCTCCTGATCTTTGGTGGAAAGATTTCAGTCTTGCACCATTGAGTATGATGCTAGCTTTGGGCATTCATAAATGCCCTTTATCATGCTGAGGGAGTTCCTTTGTACTCCTAGATTTTTGACTGTTTTTGTCATGAAAGGGTGTTAGATTTTGTCAAATGCCTTTTCTGAATCAATTGAGATGGCATGTGAGTTTTTTTCCTTTATTCTATAATGTGGCATATTACATTGATTCATTTTCTTATGTTGAAGCATCTTCATTCATATTCTTGAGATAAACTCCACTTAGTCATGGCCTTTACTGGTTTTAATATGCTCTTGGATGCAGTTCGCTAGTATTTTGCTGAGGATTTTCGCATTTATACTCTTAAGGAATACTGGTCTGTAGTAATCTTTTTGTGGTGTCTTTAACTGGCTTTGGTATCAGGGTAATGCAGACCTCTTAGAATAAGCTAGAAAGTGTTCCTTCTAGAAATTTTTGGAAAACTTTGAGGACTGATTTTAACTCTTCTTTAAATGTTTGGTATAATTTACTTGTGCAGTCATCCGGTCCTGGACTTTTCTTTGTTGGAAAGTTTTTGATTACTGATTTAATCACTTCAATTTTTATAAGTCTGTTGAGATTTTTATTTTTTCTTGAACCAGTTAATGCAATTTTTGTGTGTCTAAGAATTTGTCCATTTCATCTAGATTTTCTAATTTCTTGGCATACTATAATTCATGATATTCTTAAAATATTTTTTTCTATATGATTGGTAGTAATATACCCACTTTCATTTCTGATTTAGTTATTTCCATCTTCTCCCTTTTTTCTTTGTCAGTGTAGCTAGTGGTTTGTCAATTTTGTTGATCTTTACACAGAACCAATTTTAGTTCTGTTGATTCTACTGCTTTTCTATTCTCTATCTCACTTCTCTCTCTTCTAGTCTATATTATTTCCTTTCTTTTGATAGCTTTGGGTTTAATTTGATCTTCTCTTTCCATCTAGTTCCTCAAGTTATAAAGTTAAGTTGTTGATTTGTGATCTTTCTTCTTTTTCTAATAAAGGTATTGTTGTTGTTGTTATGTGCCATCGAGTCAGACTCAACTCATAGCGACCCCTCCTTGGGTTTCTGAAGTGGTATCACTATGGAAGTAGATTGCCCAACCTTCCTTCTGAGGAGTGGCTGGTGGGTTTGAACCGCCAGTCTTCTGGCTAGCAGTCAAGTGCCTTAGGCACTATGCTACCGGGCATTAACAGCTACAAATTTTCCTTAGAGCACTGCCTTAGCTGTATCCCAGAAGTTTGGGTACATTGTGTTTTATTGTCATTTATGTCTTTTCTAATTTTCCTTTGATCTCTTCTTCAACTCATTGGTTGCTTAATTTCCACATATCCTGAGTTTTCCAATTTTCCTCTGTTATTGATTTCTAGCTTCATTCCATTGTGGTCTGAGAAGATACCTTCTATGCCTTCAATCTTTTTTGAATGTATCAAGACTTGTTTTGTAGTCCAGCATGTAGAATGAATCATGTGCACTTGAGAAGAATGTGTATTCTGTTGCTATTGGGTGAGTGTACCATATATATCTGCTGGGTCTCATTAGTATAATACTGTTCAAGTCTTCTATTTCCTCATTTATCTTCTGTGTCTCCATGTGCCATCCATTACTGAAAGTAGTGTATTAAAATTTCCAACAATGATTATATGAATTTCTATTTCTGTTTTCAAATATGTCAATGTTTGCTTCACATATTTTGAGAAAAGTCCTTCTTAACTTTTAATGCTTAATAGAGATGGTAGGTGAAAAACTACCTGGAAACACTCATACACATAGAAACACATTTGTGGGGAAGAGTCCTAAACCATCTGCCTGATCTGTCTTTGAAATTTTCCTTGGACAATGCCAGTTTTATCTAGACTTTATAAAGTATAATGTTGTTGTTATTCTTAGTTTCCATCGATTTGGCTTTGACTCAAGGACTTTATGTATAACAGAACAACAGGTTGTTCAGTCCTGTGCCGTCCTCACAATTGTCAATCATTTTGAGCCCATTGTTGCAGCTATTTTATCAATCCATTTAATGGAAGGTTTTCCTCATTTTTGCTGAACATCTACTTTCCCAAACAAGATGTCCTTTCCTAGTGATTAATTTTTCCTGATGATATGTCCAAAATAATCAAGACAAAGTCTTGCCATAGGCCCTTCTAAGGAGTATGATGGCTATACTTCCTCCAAAACTGATTTGTTCATTCTTTTGGAGATCCATAATATATTCACTATTCTTTGCCAGCACCACAAATCAAATGTATCAATTCTTCTTTGATTTTTCTATTACAGCATCCATCCAACTTTCACACACATATGAGGTGATTGAAAAGACCATGGCTTGGGTGAGGCACACCTTAGTCTTCCAAAGGACATCTTTGCTTTTTAATACTGTAAGGAGGTCTTTTGCAGTAGATTTTCCCAATACAATATCTCATTTGATTTCATAACTGCTGTTTTCATGGGGATTGAAACTTTCACTAGTCCAGAAAATATTTCTGCTATTACCTCCTGGCCATGTCACAACAACTGTTGAGAATTAAAAACCTCTGTAAATTTTTACTAAAGGATTAAAAAAAAATTTGTGGAGCTTTAACTCTAAGGAGATTTGTGAAGTAATATTTCAAAATTACAAAGTTATTTATGTACCTGACACAGAGGTATCAGGTGCAAACTGGAACAATGGTTAGAAAACAGTGCCAGAATTATTTTGCCTCATTGGAGATTGGTAGTGAGAGAAAGATGAGAGGTATTTCAATACTTTACTGTGCTGCTTGGCTCAGACTCCAGTGAAGACATTAGCTGATTCACACAGCCCTTTCTGTTTTTTATACTACTGCCAGTAGAACTAAATTGGGAAGATGAAAGGATTAAAATCCCATTGTTTTGTTAGAAGGTGTGTTACGTAGCTTGACTTGACAATGCCTACTGGATAGAATATTGGCTCAGAAGTGGGTATCAATTTCTCAGACATAACCAAATACCTTGTAAGAAAGGTTTTCTGGGTTTGAAGGCTTAGGACCTTAGTCTCATGGGACAACTCAGTCAAATGACATCACAAATTTCATGTTTTATATCTTAGTGAGGTAAATAGCATATGGGGTCTTAAAACCATGCAATCAGCCATCTAAGATACAACTATTGGTATCTACTTGTTAGCAGCAAAAGAGAAAGAAAGAAACCAATGTCTCAGAGAAGAAACTAGTCTACAGAACTAATAACCTGCCACCTACACTGAGACCAGAACTAGATGGTTTCTGGCTACTGCTACTACCATTCTGATCAGGGCCACAATAAATTGACCCTGATGGAATGGGAGAAAAACATGGACCAGAACTCAGGTTCTTAAAAAATCCAAACTTAATACTTCAGTTGAGACTAGAGGACTCCCTGAGACTATGGCCCTGAGACACTCTTTAAACCTTGAAACAAAACCAGCCCCTGAAGTCAGCTTTTAGCAAAATAACAGATTGGCACATAAAATAAAGGATTATCTGTATGATACTTCATTAAAAGCTATCTATGTGAGACTAAAATCAATAATTACTTTAAAGCAAAGATAAGAAGGTAAGGGGATAGGGAAAATAGAGTATTGGAGGTGGGACAACCAGAATGCAATTAAAGAGAATGCTGACATTGTGAAAAATGTAACTAATGTCACTAAACAATTTATACAGAAATTGCCAAATGGGAACCTAATTTGCTGTGTAAACTTTCACCCAAAACACAATAAAATGTTATTAAAAAAAAAAAGAAGAAGAAGAACTGGGTGATCATAAGTCATGGCTTATCTATGTGCTTATTAGCACTAGTTTGTCACCCCAGAAAGCCAAGTGGAAGCCACATCATCAGGGTAGGGATAAATCAAGACCATAAGAGTCTAAGCTTCTCTGGTCTCATCCCCATGGGGCATGGAAACAGGCACGAATTCAAAATAGTTATTTAGCTAGTGTGCATTGTTAAGGCAAAACTGGTTATTAAAATATTAAAATACTCCTATAGCTGTTGGTGTAGTGCCTAAGACATTTGACTGCTAACCAGAAGGTTGGCGTCTCAAACCCACCAGCCTCTCTGCAGAAGGAAGACTGGGCAATCTACTGTAATTTACCACCTCGGAAACCCAAAGAGGGTTGCTATGAGTTAGAATTGACTCAATGGCAGTGAGTTTTTTTTAATATACTTGTTAGTGATTAGTTGCTGCCCTATTGCCTCCCATTTTGGCCAACCATCTTGGCCCCTGGTCTCTCAAAGCTGGTTCCCTTCCTCAAGCAGTGGCTGAGGGGTTGAGAAAGTGAGCAGAAGTTCCAGTAGCCCCCAGGATTGTAGGGACAAAAATTGGATTTCAACACTCATGAAAACGGAGGAGTCTTTATAAATATCCAAGTATTTGGCTAGATCTCACAAAGTTCATTACCCTAGACCAATGATGAACTGAAAATGGGTCAGGCCTCACAGTGACTAAACTGTAGCTTCCAATCAGCTCAATCTCTGATTGGATTAAAATCATCTATCTCTAAAATTATCTCTATAACTTTTCATACACCTTTTCTACCATACAATGAAAATAATTAAGCATACTAAAAGTTAAGAATTGATCAAAACTCAAGGAAAAAAAATGACAATAGAAAGTAACCAACAGGAGATCCAGATATGGAATTATCAAGATGAAATTATAGAAACTAATATGTTTAACAAATTAAATAATAAGTTGGAAATTTTCAATGGAGAATTGGAAACCATTAAACAAGTAGAAATTTTGAAATTAAAAATAAGATACACACTACAAACACTAACTGAAGGAAAGTTGAAGTAGCTATAGAAATATCAAAGTAAACTTGAAAGCAGAAATATCACTAGAGGTGAAAAGGGGAATTTTATGATAAAAGGGTGCATTTAACAAAAAGATATAACTATTTTAAATTCCTGTGCACCTAACAATAGAACTATGCAAAAATATATAAAGCAAATACTGATAGAATTAAAACTATCTTGAGTCCTTGCAATGATTGTATACATTGTTGTTGTTGTTATGTGCTGTCAAATCAGACCCGACTCATAGCAACCCCTTTTTGGGTTTCCAAGGCGGTATCACTACAGGAGTAGATTGCCCAACCTTCCTTCTGAGGAGAGGCTGGTGGGTATACATAGAAAATCCAAAAACCATAAAAAGTAATGTCAGAGTTAATAAGTGAATTTACCAAAGTCCCAAATAAGAGATTGAAATACACTGATAAGTTATAATTCTATACACAAAAACAATTAGAAAATGAAATTTAGAAATTATTGCTTAAAACAGCACAAAAAACTATTAAATATCTAGTAATAATTCTAATGAAAGATGTGTAAGATCTCTATGCTAAAAATAATAAAAATTTATTGAGAAACGTTAAAGGAACACTGCAGTATAGTAAATTACTTAGTGTGGCTTTTCTACCCATAAGTCTTTGTAAACTCCAAGATGGGATTTGCTATGAGCAACTGAGGAGCTCCTGATTGCTGAAGGTGTCCACCTGGAGTATTTCTATTGAGAGTGGCACAAAACAATGTTCTGGGAGGTGCCCACTCTCTCTCAGGTGCTTAGAGTTCTGATGCTATGATTGGCTAGTTTGACCACCCTGCCAGGCTCAAAAGGAGGCCTCCTAGAGGCAGAACGCTCTCTGACTGCTGGTTCAGGAAGACGTGCTGCCAAAAGAGACACGCGCCCCTGAAAAAGACACGTGCTGCTAGGAAAGAGACGCAAGAGACACGCATTGCTGAGTGAGACACCGAGGGACCAGCACTGCTGGGAAAGAGACTGTGAGACTGTTGGCTGAGGGACGGTGGGCTGGGAGAGAGACTGAGCGTTCTTCCTGAACTTGAGTTGTAGCCTGGTGCTTCCCTAATAAACCCCATAATCCGTAAGTTCTGTGTGGCCTCTGCAGCGAATTATCGAACCCAGGAGAGAGGTAGTGGGTGCTTTGGGAGGAACTGTTGGAGAAAGGGCTGGAGGGAGGCAGCATGTCTGGCCTAGCAGGAATAGGCCTTGGGTGACTGCTGGTAATCCTGTCTTCCTCTTGTGGGGTTCTAGGGGGTCAGAATATGAGGCCTCCTTGCCGTTTTAGCAAGCACTAAATAGAACTATAATGCATCTTGGATTTGAATGCTCAATATTGCAAAGATGTCAATCCTCCCCAAATTAATCTATGGGTTCAAAACAGTCCCACTCTAAATTGCAGCAGGATTTTTTTTTTGCTGAAAATTGACAAGTTAATTCTAACATTTGTGTGAACATGCAAAGGACTAAGAATAGCCTAGGAGCTCTGGTAGCATAGTGCCTAAGGCACTTGACTACCAGCCAGAAGGTTAGTGGTTCAAACCCACCAACCACTCCTCAGAAAGAAGGTTGGGCAATCTACTTCCGTAGTGATATTGCCTCAGAAACCCAAGGAGGGGTCACTATGAGTCGGGTCAGACCTGACGGCACATAACAACAACAACAAGAATAGTCAAGTCACTTTAAAGGGAAAAAAAAAAAATGGAGTATTTACACTTACAGTTTATAATATAGTTTATTATAAAGCTATGGTGATTTGGGGGCAATAAACAAATATGGCAATGGAACAGAACAGATAATCTAAAAATGCACCTTTACATACGGAAACGATTTATAGCAGAGGTGGCACTCAAGACAGTAGGAAAATGAATCATTTTAATAAACTGTTCTAGGATAATTGAATATCCATATAGATAAAAATGAATCTTGACCTCAACTTCACATCATTCACATTAATCAATCCCAAGTCCATTGTAGATCTAGATGTGAAAGTTAAAACAATCAAGTTAATGGGAGATAACATAAGATAACATGACCTTGGAGTAGGCAATGTTTTCTTAAACAAATCACAAAAAGCATTAAACAAAAGAAAAAGAAAATGATAAATTGGAACAGATTAACATTAGGAATTTTTGACATTCAAAGAACAAAGGCAAACTGCACAGTAAGAAAAGATTTTTAATACACATAACAGACAAAGAATCCACCTTTAAAACACATAAGGAACTCTGACAAGTAAGGAAGATAGACAAACCAATAAAAACATTGGGTAAACTACTGGAACAGATTTTTACAAAAGAGATATCTAAATGTCCAATAAATATATGAAAAAGTGCTCAAAGATATTCACTCATTCATCAAAATGGCAGAAATTGAAAAGGCAAATACAGGTATACCTCATTTTAATTGCACTTCACTTTATGACACTTGAAGGAGCTCTGGTGGGGCAGTGCCTCAGGTATTTGACTGCTAACCAGAGGTGGTGGTGGTGTTGTTATGTGCCGTTGAGTCGGAAGGTAGGTGGTTCAAACCTGCTTGTCATTCTGTGTAAGAAAGATTGGTCAATCTACTTCTGTGAAGATTTACTGCCTTGGAAACCAATGGAGGCCTCTATGAGTCAGAATTGATTCAATGGCACTGGGTTTGGGTTTTTTTGGTTATTATGTTTCACTTTGCAGTTTTTTTTTTGTTTTGTTTAATAAATTGAAGGTTTGTGGCAACCCTGGGTGAAGCAAGTCTATTGGCACCATATTTCCAACAATATAGGCTCACTTCATGTCCTTGTATCACATTTTGGTAATTTTCAAAACCTTTTCATAATGCAATTGCACACTTAATAGACTGTAGTACAGTGTGAACATTACTTTTATATGCACTGGGAAGCCAAAAAATTCACGTGACTCACTTTATTGAGATACTCACTTTATTTCTATGGTCTGAAACTGAACCCAGAATATGTCCAAGGTAATACCATGCGTTGAGAAGGCTATGAAACAGCTGGAAAACTTGGCAAAGCAATTATATGTTTGTAACTATCTATTAAGGAAGCTCTGGTGGCACTGTGGTTAAAGCATTGGGCTTCTAATAAAAAAAGTTGGCAGTTCGAAGCCACCAGCATCTCCACAGGTGAAAGATAAGCAGTCTGCTTCCATAAAGATTACAGGCTTGGAAACCCTGTGGGGCAGTTCTACTTTGTCCTATAGAGTAACTATGAGTTGGAATCAAGTCAGTGGCAGTGGATTTGGTTAACTCTCTCTTAAAACTGAGCATATTAAAACTCTATGACCTAGCAATGCATTCCTGGGTATATATCCAATACAAATATGCAAATATTGGCTTAAAAATATTTTTATTGATCAAAACTATAGCAAATCAAGAGTCCATCAACTGTTGTTGTTTGTTGTTAGATGTCGTTAAGTCACCTCCAACTCATAGTGACAGTGTGCACAACAGAATGAAACACTGCCTGATCCTGTGCCAGCCTCACTGCTGCCCTCCACTTTACCAAGCATAATATCCTTCTCCAGGCAATGGTCCCTTCTTACAACATGACCAAAGTAGGCAAGATGAAGTCTGGCCATTCTTGCTTCCAAGGAGCATTCCAGCTGCACTCCCTCCGGGACAGATTTGTTAGTTCTTTTAGCAATCCGTGGTACTCTCGGTATTCTTCACCAACACCACAACTCAACTTCCGTCAATGCTTCTTCACTCTTCCTTATTCATTGTCCAGCTCTCACATGCATATGGGGCAATTGAAATGCCATGGCTTGGGTCAGGCACAACTTAGTCTTCAAGGAGATATCTTTGCTCTTCATCACTTGAAAGAGGTCTTTTGCAGCTGATTTGCCCAATGCAATACATCATCTGATGTCTTGACTGTTGCTTCTATTGGTGTTGATTTTAGAACCAAGTAATATGAAGTCTTTGACAACTTCAATCTTTTCTCCATTTATTGTGATGCTGCTTATCAGTCCAGTTGTGAGGATTTTTGTTTTCTTTATACTGAGATGTAATCCATACTGCAGACTTTAGTCTTTAATCTTCATCTGTAAATGCTTCAAGTGATCTTCACTTTTAACAAGCAAAGTTGTGTCATCTGCGTATTGTAGGCTGTTAGTGAGTCTTCCTCCAATCCTGAGGCCATGTTCTTCTTCATATAGTCCAGCTTCTCGGATTATTTGCTCATCATACAGACTGAACAAATAACATCAAACAAATAACATCAACAGTAGAAAAAATAAGCTAGTATTTTCAAACAATGGAATACTATATGACAATTAAAATAAGCAACTCCTGATACAAACAACATAAATGAATTTAACATGGTAATGTGGGGTGAACAAAGCCAGCTAGATATGAAGCCATTAATTTAAAGTTCAAAAACATGCAAACTGAATCTATGGTATTAGAAGCTAAGAAAATGGTTACCATTGCAGATGTCTGAGATAGGGTGTGAAGGAGATTTTTGACAGTTTTGTAATATTCTTATCTTGATCTGGATTGTGTTTAAGTGGATTTATTTACTTTCTGTAATTAATTGAATTCTATATTTATGATGTTTGCCACTATTTGTATTTATTTTATACTTTGATGAAATTTTTATTTAAAATATAATGATAGATACATATCTTCATTTCAAATAAATCAGTAACAGATAGTTGTTAACTTTTCTTCTTAAATAGTCTCCACTAATAGTGCAGATCTAAAAGGTCTGAAAATATTCTCCAGTAATAGAAAATAGAGGTTTTCTGTAGAACTATGTACAAACAAATGTTCTATAGAACAATATACAAAGACCAATGAAATTTTTATCTTCAAATCATGTTGTTGTTGTTGTTGTTATGTGCCATCGAGTCAGCCCTGACTCATAGCGACCCCTCCTTGGGTTTCCGAGGCAGTATCACTACGGAAGTAGAATTGCCCAACCTTCCTTCCGAGGAGTGGCTGGTGGGTTTGAACTGCCAGCCTTCTGGTTAGCAGTCAAGTGCCTTAGCCACTATGCTACCAGAGTAAATGATGTCAGTGTACATAGTTTGCTAGCATTTATTTTGAAATAAAAGGATAGGTACATGTATGCTCAAGCTAACCTTCAAGTGTGAAAGCTATAGAAAACAGTTTTTAAAAAATGGGATTCTACTCACAAGCCCTTCCTGAGCAATCTACAACAGAATGAACTTCTTTCAACCAAAAAAACAATGCAGAAACTTCAGTAAAAGGTGAACATTTAATACATTTAATTGTAGCTCTAAGACAAAAACAAATATGGAGGTAAAGGTAAAAGAACAATGAGTAAATATTAAATATTTTCTCTAAAGTAGAAATAACACTTTAGAAATGAAAGGTGGTAAGAAATGAAAAGGGGTAAGTATTTTGGGGTTGAACCCTTTGAAATTATTGATAACTGACCATTCAACTTAATAGGAAAAATTCATTGATCACTGTCTGGGTAATAGGTGAGAGTCATAGGATATCATTTACAGTTACTAAACCAAATATTGAAGCCAATATGCCTAAGAAAGAGCTCTGGTAGGTCGATAGGCAAGTGTTCGGCTGCTAATATGAAGGTCAGCAGCTTGAACACACCCAGTGTGTGTTTCTGCATGAGAAAAGAACTAAAGATCTGCTCCCTTAAAGATTACACATAGCCTAGGAAACCCTATGAGGCATTTCTGCCCTGTCATATATATGGTCACTATAGGTGCTCAGGTGAGTTAGTGTCTAAGGCATTTGACTGCTAACCAGTCCAGAAGTCTGGAGGTTCAAACCCACCAGCCACTCCTTAGAAGGAAGGTTGGGCAATCTACTTCTGCTGTGATACCGCTTTAGAAACCCAAGGAGGGGTGGCTATGAGTTGGTTCCAACTCCATGGCAGTGCGTTGTGTTTGCATTTATGAGTCCGAACTGGTTCAACAGCACACAACAACAAGATATAAGTAAAACCACCACTTTCCTGTCAGTGTGTCATATTGTCATATGATTTGCACGTTGCTGGGATGCTAGAAGCATTGCTACTGGTGGTATTTCAAATACCAGCAGGGTCACCTATGGTGCCCACATTTCAGTAGAGCTTCTACACTAAGACTAGGAAGAAAGGCCTGGTGATCTACTTCTGAAAATTAGTAATAAAAAAACTTACTGATGAATCATAACACAATATGGTCAGATATCATGCTGGAAGACACACTCTATATTGGAAGGCATAATGCATAATAGCTGAAACAACGGACTCAAGCTTACCAATGATCCTGAAGACGATGAGGATCAGGCAATGTTTCATTCTATTGTACGTGTGGTCACCATGAATCAGAGCTAACTCCAGGGCAGCTGACAATGTATAACATAAGTACAAAGAGACTGAGAGGATTATTTAAAAAGGTACCCGTACAAAGGTAGCTCCTGGAAAAAAAAATCTTTCTAAGTAGCAAAATTATTTTTCAAAGCAAACTGACCATGTAGAGAAAAATATATATGTAAAAATAAAAAAATACAGTAATATAAAATAATTTGAGAGACTTGAGACCAAATATATCATTAAATATGAATAGGTTTAAGTCAACTTAAAAGTAAACAGTTTTCACACCAACTCATAGGGAGAAACCCAATTATTTGTAATATGCAAGAAGCATACATGAAACAAAGTGGCTTGGAAAGGATAAACCTAAAGGCATGGGCAAAGTGATACCAGACAAATGCACACAAAAAAGAACACAGATTGAGATCCTGACGTTAGGCAAGGCAGAATTCATGCAAAACAACATTAAATGAGACAGAGGAAGATATTTCATAATATTAAAGCACATAAGTCAGCACCAAAGGCATAAGAGTTATAAATATCAATGTTCCAAAATAATACAGCAACCATCCTCATAAACAGACAATAGGAGATACAAGAAGAAATGAGACCCACCCTACAAATAGAAGACTTACACACTATTTTCAATTTAATGCAGGAAAGTGGATACAAAAATGGGGAGTGCACAAAAAAAAAGATTAAAATGGCCCTACATTATGTCACATAAAAACCTCAGTAAAGCACAATAATCCAAAGTATTCTCTGAACATAATATAACAATGTTAAAAACAAAACAAAACAAACTCACAGCCATTGAGTCCATGCTGACTCATAGCAACCCCCATTGGGTTTCCAAGGTGGTAAATCTTTATGGAAGTAGATCGCCCAGTCTTCCTTCTGTGGAGCAGCTTGTGGGTTTGAACCACTGACCTTCTGGTTAGCAGCCAAATTATTTATCCACTACACCACCAGAGCTCCTTGTAACAATGTTAGGAAATAATAATAAAATGTTTAAGTTTCTTCCATATAAGAACTTCTTTTAAAAGACCTTTTTAAAACAACTCTCGGGTGAAAGGGTAAATGTACACCAAAGTTGCATATTTCTAAACTATGATATATTTTATAATGATATAAAGCACAATCCATCAGACTCTATTAGATAAAATAAAAACAATGATCAGAGAAACATTCATAGCCTTAATACCTTATATTAATTTTAAAAAGAGAAAGAATGAAAATAAATGAATTAAATCCCCAACTCAAAATGCCAGAAAAGGAACAACAAGATAAATCAAAATAAAGAAGAAAGAAGGAAATAATAGACATAAAAGAAGCAATTAGCAAGGTAGAAAAATAAAACTAGTAAATTAAAATGCGAGTTTAAAAAGTCATCAAAAAATAGAAAAACTATTAGCTAATCTAATGCAGGGAAAGCACAAATATGCAAATAAAAATTATCAGGGAAAAATAACCATTGAACCAGAGAAAGTTTAAAATATCAAAAAAGATTACTTCGAAAACCGAGATGAAATTGATATGAATTAATTTCCTAGGAAAATGTAGCTCACCAAAATTGACCCCTGTGGTGATTTTAAAACATGTCCATAAATTATCTGATACTCAAGAGGTAGAGATTAATTTCCTTGCCTTTTATTATGAACTGTACTTAATGACTTCTTCTAATGAATAGAATATGACAAATATGATCGAGTGTAACTTCCAGGAGTTGATCAAAAAAGAAAGTATAGCTTTCATCGATCTCACTGTTGAACTACTCCCTCTGGAGGAAGCTTAGTGACCTGTTGTGAAGACCTTTAGGAAGGCTCATGGAGAGGTTCATGTGGCAGGAACTGAGACCTTCTGCCAACACCCAGCACTGACTTGCCAGGTATGTTAGTGAGCCATCTCAGAAGTGGTTCTTTCAGAATCATTCAATAAGGTCCTCAGATGACTACAGACCCAACAGATATTTTGCTCCAGCAACCTCAGAGAAGATTCTGGGCCAAAATTACACAACTAAGCTGCTCCCCAAATTCCTGATCCACAGAAATTGCATGGGGTCATAAATGTTTATTTTTTTAAGCCCCAATTTGAGGTAATTTCTTTGTTACACACCAAAAGATAACGAATGAAATCTCAGGAAGGATAGAAAAAAAAAATTAAACAATTTCCATAAAAGAAATATAATAAGTTATCAGAAAAGTAGCCCACACAAAAGCACTAAGCCAAGATAATTTCAGAGAGGACTTCTATCATAACTCACACCAAAGTATAGACAAATAAGGAAATTTTCCAAATTTTTATGGAGCAGGTACAATAATGACAATTATATGTGAAAAAGATCTCACAAAAATAAAAAAAAAAAAAAACCACAGACAATATCGCTTCTGATAATCAATGGACATATCCTAAAAAAATTAGGTAGTAGATAGAATTATTGCATCAAAGTCAAATTCCTTGGGTGTAACAGTGAAATTTTAGTTGTGTAATAGAATATCCTTGACCCTAAGACATAGGTTCTCAAACTTTGGCGTGTATCACAATCAGCTAGAGGGTTTGTGAACACACAAATTGTGACCCTCATCCACTCAGCACACCTTTCTCCCCAGTATCTGATTCACAAAGTCTAGGGCGAGGCTCAAGAATTTACATAAGCTAAGATACACTCCCATTGAGGTAGGGAGCACACGGAGAGGAGCCAAGGGGAAGCCCTCAGCTTGCAACTGGCTTTGGCAAAGCTGGCTAGAAAATATAAAAATAAAAAAATGCTATTGGCAGGAGTTATTTTCCCCTCCATTCTCATTTTCCATATTTCCTTCTTGGTTCTATATGGAGCCGTATCTGAACTAGGTGGACCCAACCACCTTTCTTCCAAGTCAAGACCTGGAGCCTAGAATGAGTAGATGTTGAGTAGAGCATTTTCAGAATTGTTTTTCAGTGTGAACTGAAGCTGTCTGACAGGTATCAGTGTCCTCCCAGATCCTAGCATGGTGCTTCAGTCCTGGATCCACTCAGCTGAGAGATAAATGAGTTTCAATGCTCTATCAATAGCTGTATTTGCAGAACTTGAAGAGATGGCAAAACCCCAAAACCAGTAGCCTCCTGGAGAGTCTCTGTAATGTCCAGAACCTTAGATATCACTCTCAGACTGAAGAAGGCTGAGGAAATGGCTTCACATGTTCAGCTTAACCATTTCCCTGAACCACTAGTTTTGTAAAACACAATCTGCCCAGTGACTATGGAAGGGAGGAAGCCATGACGCTCAGGTCAGCAAGCATATAGCTGCATCTGGGAGCTCAAACAAACAAACAAATACTCTTGAGAATGAAACTAATTGTGTATGGAGGAGTTTTGCAACATGATAGTTTTGTTATTTTTCAGGGGAAGCTTGTTTTCATTAGTGAAGGAAATCAGCTCAGTCACAATTGACCTCGTAATTCAGGTCTCCAGAGTATATCCCTGGTATTTAATTTTAGATAATTTTCTATTTTAAAATTTGTATTTTCTTACTATTAGAGAAAAATATATCCATCATAGAATATTTGGAATATACTGAAAAGTGGAGAAAAGAAAAACTTCATTGTTTATATGCTACTACTGTTGATATTTCTTAGGTCTCCTTCCAAGCTTTTCTCTTCAGATGTAGTGTACGTAATAATTTTTACAGAATTGAGATCAAATTAGAGATACTAATATCCTGCTGCTTTTTAAAATCTATTTATTATAAGCCTTTCCAACATCATTAAAATAACTTTGAAAACATGATTTTTAATGTCCAGATCACATTCTATTATAAGGTTTGGTATGAATTATTTAACTGAGCCTCTCTTGTTGAGCATTTAATCGGTTTTCATTATTTACTATTATATCAAAGCTGCAATCAACCTTCCTATATAAAAATCTTTATGCATATATATGATTGTTTCCTTAGAATAAAAACCTAGAAATAAAATCACCAGATAGGTTTTGTTTTAAGGCTTTTAGTACAAGATCCTTGGGTGGTGCAAATGGTTTGTGCTTGACTACCCACCTGAAGGTTGGAGTTTTGAGCCTACCCAGTGGCATTGTAGGAGATAGGCCTGGTAGAAAGATCACAGTCAAGAGAGTCCTATGGAGCAATTCTACTCTGTACCACATGGGGTTTCCATGAGTCTAAATGGACCTGATAGCCATGGGTTTGGTTTTGGTAATACCTCATGTTAATTTGTCCACCATAAAAAGGGTATCAATTTACACATTCAATGGCAAGGATTTGAGGCCAAGACTCTACTAATAAAGAACATTCATTTGCTTATTGTTAGTGGTGGCGCCATTGAGTCAATTCCAACTCACAGTGAGCCCATGTGATGGAACAGAACTGACCCATAAGGTTTTCTAGGCTGAAATCTTTACAGAGGGAGCTCTAGTGGTATAGTGCCTAAGGCATTTCACTGCTAAACAGAAGGCTGGCAGTACAAATCCACCAGCCACTCCTTGGAAGGAAGATTGGGCAATCTGCTTTCATAGATATGCCACCCCAGAAACCCAGGGAGGGGTTGCTATGAGTTGAATTGACTCGAGGGCATATCTTTCTCCAGAAGACCAGCTGGGTGGGCTGGAACCACCAACCTTTCAGTTAGCAGAAGAGTGCTTAACAATTATGTTACCATTTGCTTAAGGTCCCTGATGTTACACCTTTCAGAAATATGGAATAATAGATGACTTGGTCAGGATTTAAAGATCTTATATTCTGGCCATTAGTCTCTTGGCATCAGGAAGACAAGACTGAAAATCAAGTGCTTAAAATCTTTGAGCATAAGTTACACTTAGTATTATGCAGTTTTCTCTCATGTTTTTAATCTTTATTTTGGTTATTACATATAATTTTATTTGGATTTTTATTTATTTATTAAATACATCTACTAGAAATTTTAATTCCTTATTTAGCAAATCATATTTTAAAAAAGAATAATCTTTGAGATGAACCTGTTTAATTCTATTGTTTTGGGAAGAGAATAATAATATTAAAATTGCTTTAATTTTTTAAAAATTCTAATTGAAACCAGGGACACCTTGAGAAAATATACCAAAATGACAGCAATCAATTCATACTTGTCAATAATTACACTGAATGTTAATGGATTAAATGCATCACTCAAAAGATGGAGAGTTGCAGATTGGATTAGAAAACAAAACCCATCAATATGCTGCCTAAAAGAGACACACCTTAGAGATAAAGACAAAAATAGACTAAAAATCAAAGGTTGGAAAAAGATATATCAAGCAAATGGCAACTGTAAGAGAGCAG
>NW_006922335.1:142770-166100 GCF_000298275.1 Orycteropus afer afer
AAAAAATATTTGGTAATGACATATCTGACAAGGGACTTATCTCTAGAATCTATAGAAAACTCCAACACCTCAATAACAAAAAGACAAACAATCCAATTAAAAAGTGGGCAGAAGACATGAATAGACACTTCACCAAGGATGATGTTCAAACGGCCAGCAAACTTATGAAGAAAAGCGCATGATCATTAACTATTAGAGAGATGCAAATCAAAACAGCAATGAGATACCATCTTGCTCCAGCACTAGTAGCAAAGTTCAACGAGACAGAAAATAACAAATGCTGGCAAGGATGTGGAGACATTGGGACTCTCATACACTGCTGGTGGCACTGTAAAATGGTACAACCATTATGGAGAGCAGTATGGTGATTTTTTCGAGAATTGGTACTAGAAATATCATTTGACCCAGCTATTCCATTACTAGGTATATATCCTAAAGAAGTGAGAGCCATGACAAGAACAGACATATGTACACCCATGTTCATCGCGGCACTATTTACAATAGACAAAAGATGGAAACAACCTAGGTGTCCATCAACTGAGGAATGGATATCCAAATTGTAGTACATACACACAATGGAATACTATGCAACCCTAAAGAATAATGTAGAATCTGCAAAACACTGCATAACGTGGTTGAACTTGGAGGACATTATGCTGAGTGAAATGGGTCAATCACAAAAGGACAAATACTGTATTAGTCCATTATTGTAAAAGTCAAGGAAATGCTTATCTATAGAAGGACATTTTCTTTGTTGGTTACCAGGGGTGGGAGGAGAGGGTACAGAATACATTTAGATAGATAGAGATAAGTTTTGATTTGGGTGAAGAGAAAGGCAATGTACCAAATGTGAGTGATCAATATAGTGGCATTGAGGAAGAGAAAAACATAGAGAGGTATGTGAGAAGTACAGACAACAAAGATGGACCCTTTTGCACATATAGTACAGTGTTGTCAGTGAAGGAAAACATGGGTATATGGGTGCATAGATGGGTGGACAGGCTGAACTATTAGCTACGTCTATGAAATGGGAAGTGCACCCAAAGGCATGTATAGGGTTGGCAGACAGTTGTTCTATAACTTTATGTGCATGATCTGAATTCCCAGGTGCATAATGGAGCTGACAAGGGGCAAGGTTGTAGTCACTGCTTGGTCACAGCCAGCTACCCAGAGGGACTGAGTAGTTGAACCTGTGGGCTTGGGACCATAGTTTCAGAGGCCATCAAGCTCAATTGGCATAACATACTACACAAAACATTGTTCCACCTCCTACTGTGGTGAGTAGTGACTGGGATCTTAAAAGCTTGCCAGCTGCCATCTAGATGCAACGATGGGTTTTGCCTCATCCAGAGCCAAGAAGAATGAAGAAAACCAAAAAATCATGGAAACAATTAGTCCTAGTGACTGGTACACCATCCAATCTTCAGCCTATACAAACGACTATGAGACCATAGAGGGTGCCTGGTCACTACTGTCAACCACTTGGAAGAGGATCTATGTAAGAGATCCTGGATAGACAGGGAGAACAATGAGGAACAAAACTCAAAATCATTTGGAAAAAAAAGGGGGGGCGGGGACCAGGTTTGCTGGCCCAATGGAGCCTGGTGGAACCACTGAGACTATGGCCCCTAGCTGCCCTTCAGGTCTGGAATTGAACCCATACCTGTGGCTTCCAGCCAAACAATGGACAGGCATATGAATTGAACACTTACCTGAGGTAGATACACTCCTTGGAGAGAACAATCATGGGAGAAAGAAGGGCTGCTTATGCATGGGGAGACAGCTCAGGGGGCAGGAATGCATGGAGGGATGGACACAGGGAAGAGGTAACTGTGGGGAGGAAGTGGGAGGGGAGATGTTCCATTGTGGTAAATTGTGGTCGTGAGACAAAGTGTATGTGAACTGCTGTATGGAAAGTGTATTTGCTCTGTAAATTTTCACCCAAATCACAATAAAAAGGAAAATAAAATAAAATAAAATAACTCTAATTGAGAGTATTTTATTTCTAATAGAGCTTCAGAAAGAGGAGACAAGATATGCAAATGTTGGTTAAACCTGAGTTCCTTCTGTTAAATCTTAAGATGTGTGAAACATAGATACATGTTTATATATTCATAGCTCTAATCTAAGGAGGACATCACACTTGAAGCCATAAGCTCTGGGAAGCCAAAAGGAGAAACAGCCATAACTGGTATATTTATGTTTCTCATCTAACCTGTGTACATTAGCTAAAATTCTAGTCTTTAGAGAGGAATGTCTCTTTTTATGTCATTCCTCTTTTCTCTTCTGTTTAAAAAAAAAATTCAGACTCTTATTCTTACCCTACATCTTCTACAGTTTTTCTCATACTAAACCAAACTCACTTTCATCTGCCATTGAGTTGATTTCAACTTATACCAAACTCACTGCCATTGAGTCTATTTCTACTCATAGTGACCCCTCCTTGGGTTTCCGAGACAGTATCACTATGGAAGTAGATTGGAAGTAGATTGCCCAACCTTCCTTCCAAGGAATGGCTGATGGATTTGAACCATCAGCCTTCTGGTTAGCAGTCAAATGCCTTAGGCACTAGGCCACCCAAACCCTAGTTTTTCACATAGATTCTACTTATAGCATCTCCCAGATAAATATTCTAAACTACTATCAACCCCTTCCCCTGCAGATACTGATTTCCATCTCAAGAACAAACAATTGCCACAATCCCGCATAACAATTCTGTTCCCATGGACTTCACTGGACCCAGTGAGCTCTCTCAGCCCCAACACAGCCTTTTTTCTTGTAGTTGTCATCTAAAAGGTCAACTCCCAACCACCTTAGTTAAAACAAAATAATCAGTTTCAAGGTTTTTTGTGACCAGCTTCTTAACTCTAAGACTAAACGAGACAGCCCCTGTCTCATTAGTTTTAAAAGCATGCTGATGTGTGTCTCTCTTTAATAAGGCAAGTCTCTGTTTAGGAGCTCTTCAGACAGACCTCATCCTCATCTGGCTAAGGAGACCCAAAGCCAGTCCCTATTTCCTCCTGTTCAGAAGTGTCTCACAGCCAGCAAAAAACAAAACAAACAAACAAACAAACAAAACATTATGAGAGCAAGGACCTGAGCAGAAAATGAGTGGAGATAGATGACTGCTGTGTATGCCCAGGGGAGTGACATACGCATACAGTTATATTCACTGCTATAGATTGGAAGTGCTGACTACAGGCCAAATAGAGTGAATATATATAAAACTCATAGAACAATATTTAAATGCCAGTTGCCCTTCCCTTCCTCCCCCTGCTTCTCACTATTGTTATCAATTATTATTGTTATTTTGTATTAAGAAAACTTAACAGTATGATGCTTTCTGCTGTTTCCCTGCCTTACATCACCTTTCTAAAATCAACCATTTTCATTCAACTTAATCCAGTTTACTACGTAGGTATTGATCATCCACTCTGGGTTAAACACTGCCTGGAAGAGGGTGCTAAGAAATGAATAGTTGAATAGCATGGCTCCTGCTGTCAGGGAACTGGCAATCTAATTTTAGAGACAGAATGCATGCCTGACAGTTTGCCTTGCAAAAGAATGGCTGAGGAAGGGAGTGAATGACTAGTGGAAACCCATCAACACTGAAGATGGAGGAGAGCTTCAACACCAGTGGTTAAGGGACTTGCACACAGCTGCCTTCCTGTCTTTGCCAACCCCAATAGTTTTTCTCTCTTCAGCTAAGGGGCTTCAGAGTTTAAGAGCAGCAGGACATAAGTGAGCCCCGGAGCTTTGTGGGAGATTGGGCTGAGAGAACAATAGAACTGAGCAGGCTTCCTCTGGCAGGCTGGGTGGGCACTGCTGGAAGAGAAGTGAGGGAGCCCAGAGAGAGGACAAAAGCAAAGGAGCCTGGGTAAAGCCTGGTACTCAGAGATCTGAGAACGAAGATAGACATTGCACTATGTTGGTGTGTGAGGGCATCTAACTGATTTACAAAAGGGTTATGGTGGTTTTTGTTTGCCATCAACTCAATTCAAACTCATAGTGACGCTAAAGGACAAGGTAGAATCCATAGTTTCCCAGTTTGTAATCTTTACAAGAGCAGATGCCAGGTCTTTTCTCCCATAGAGCAGATGGTTAGTTTGAACTGCTGACCTTTTGATTAGCAGCTGAGCACTTAACCAGTGTGCCACCAGGTCTCCTATAAAAGGCCTACTTCACTGCCATCAAGAAAATTCTGACTCATAGTGACCCAGATAGGGTTTCCAAGGCTGTAAATCTTTATGGAAGTAGATTGCCTCATCTTTCTCCCACAGAGTGACTGGTGGGTATGAACTTACAACCTTTTGTTTAACAATCAAATATCTTACCAACTGTGCCAACAGAGGTAGCAAAATATCTTTAAGGAGATTTAAAGGAACCCTGGTGATGCAGTGGGTAAAGCACTCAGCTGCTAATTGAAGGTCAGCAGTTTGAACCTGTCAGTCACTACGCAGCAGAAAGATGAGGCAGTTTGCTTCTGTAAAGATCAGCCTTGGAAAACCTAGGGGACAGTTCTACTTTGCCTTACTGGATAGCTGAGTTGCAATTGACTGGACAGCACTGTGTTTAAGGGGATTCAAGTGCAGAAAACAAAAGCATGAATTTCAGAAGCTAAACAAAAATTTTCAAAAAAAACTACTCAGTAGCTATCATAAAAGATCCAAGGGAATGGCTTAGAAGATCAAGTGTAAGAAATCTATAAACCAATTCCACTTAAGAACATAAACGAAAAAAAAAATTAAAATATTAGCAAGTTGAGTTCAGCAATATATCAAAGGAATGATATAGCCTCTAATGAAGCAGAATAGCAGAATACATTCCAGGAGTTCAAGGGTGGACCAATGTGTGGGTCATTGTTGGGAAGTCTATCCACCTAATCCATTACGTCAACAAATTAGTGAGAAGAAGAAAAAAAAAAAAAAAAAAACTTCATTAACAGAGCCTAGAAAAAGGCATTTTAAAATGGCATATGTATATATATATACACACACATGATATATGTGTGTTGTTGTTGTTAGGTGCCATCGAGTTGTCTACGACTCATAGAAACCCTATGTACAGCAGAACGAAACACTGACGAGTCTTGTGCCAGCCTCATGATCCTTGCTATACCTAAGCCCATTGTTGCAGCCACTGTGTCTATTCATCTTGTTCGTTGAGGGTCTTCCCCTTTTTGTTGACCCTCCACTTTACCAAGCATGATATCCTTCTCCAAGGAATGGTTTCTTCTGACAACATGACCAAAGTAGGTGAGACAAAATCTGGCCATTCTCGCTTCCAAGAAACATTCTGGCTGCACTTCTTCCAGATCATTTGACGGCTAACCAGAAGGCTGGAGGTTCCAACCCACCAGCCACTCCTCAGAAGGAAGACTGGGCTATATACTTTCATAGAGATACTGCCAGGGAAATCCAAGGAGGGGTCACTATGAGTCGAACCCGACTCAACGGCAGTGAGTTTTAGCAGACCATGGTACTCTTATCATTCTCCAACACCACAACTCAAAAACATCAACTCTTCTTCGGTCTTCCTTATTCATTGTCCAGCTCTCCCATGCATAAGAGGCAATTGAAAGTACCATGGCTTGGGTTAGACACACCTTAGTCTTCAAGGAGACATCTTTGCTCTTCATCATTTGAAAGAAGTCCTTTGCAGCAGATTTGCCCAATGCATTATGTCATCTGATGTCTTGACTGCTGCTTCCATTGATGTTGATTGTAGAACCAACTAATATGAAATCCTTGACAACTTTCATCTTTTCTCCATCCACCATGGAGTTGTTTATTGGACCAGTTGTGAGGATTTTTGTTTTCTTTATATTGAGGTGTAATCTATGCTGCAGACTATAGTCTTTAATCTTCATCAGTAAGTGCTTCAAGTCATCTTCACTTTCAGCAAGCAAAGTTGTCATCTGCATATCACAGGTTATTACTGAGCTTTCCTCCAATCCTGATGCCATGTTCTTCTTCATATAATCCAGCTTCTTGGATTATTTGCTCAGCATACAAATTGAATAAGTATGGTGAAAGGATACAACCCTGACACACTCCCCTCTTGATTTTCAACCGTGCAATATCCCCTTGTTCTATTTGAACGACAGCCTCCTGATCTATGTACAGGTTCTTCATGAGTACAATCAAGTGTTCTGGAATTCTCATTCTTCTCAAGGTTATCCACAATTCGTTATTATTCACACAATCGAAAGCTTTTGCATAGTCAATAAAACAAAAGTAAACATCTTTCTGATATTATTTTCTTTCAGCTAAGATCCATCTGACATCAGCAATGATATCCTTCATTCCATATCCTCTTCTGAGTACAGTTTGCATTTCTGGAAGTTATCTGTCAGTATACTGCTGCAACCATTTTTGAATTATCTTCAGTAAGATTTTATTTCCATGTGATATTAATAATATTGTTTGATAATTTCCACATTCTGTGGGATCACCTTTCTTTGGAATGGGTACAAATATGGGTCTCTTCCAATCAGTTGGCCAGGTAACTGCCTTCCAAATCTCTTGGCATAACTGAGTGAATGCCTCCAGTAGGGCATCTGTTTGTTGAGACATCTTATTGGGTATTCCATCAATTCCATTCAATTATTTGCCAATACTTCACTGCAGCTTTAACTTCTTCCTTCACTAGCACTGGTTCTTGATCATATGCCACCACCTGAAATGGATGAACATCTACCAATTCTTTTTGGTACAATGACTCTGTATTTCTTCCATCTTCTTTTGATGCTTCCTGCATCATTCAGTATTTTGCCAGAGAATCTTTCAATATCGCAACTTGAGGGTTAAATTTTTTCTTCAGTTCTTTCAGCTTGAGAAATTCTGACTGTGTTCTTCCCTTTTGGTTTTCTAACTCCAGATCTTTGCACATTTCATTGTAGTAATGGGCTTTCTGCTTGAGCTCCTCTTTGAAATCTGCTCAGCTCTTTTATCTTGTAATTTCTTCCATTTGCTTTTGCTACTCTCTGGTAGCATAGTGCCTAAGGCACTTGACTGCTAACCAGAAGGCTGGCGGTTCAAACCCACCAGCCACTCCTTGGAAGGAAGGTTGGGCAATCTACTTCCATAGTGATACTGCCTCGGAAACTCAAGGAGGAGTCTCTATGAGTCAGGTCCAACTCGACGGCATATAACAACAACAACAACAACTCTCCACTCAAGGGCAAGTTTCAGAGTCTCTTCTGACATCCATTTTGTTTTTTTCTTCCTTTATCATCCTTTTAATGACCTTTTGCCTTCTTCATGGGTGATGTTCTTGATGTCATCCCACAATTCCTCTGGTTTTCAGTCATTGGTGTTCAATGCATAAAATCTACTCTTTAAATGGTCTCTAGATTCAGGAAGGATATTATCAAGTTGATATTTTGCCTCTTGTGGACTTGTTTTAATTGTCTTCAACTTAAACTTGAACTTGCAAAGGAGCAGTTGATGGTCTGTTCCACAATCAACTCCTGGCTTTGTTTTAGCCAAAGATAATGAACTTCTCCATTGCCTCTTGCCACAGATGTAGTCAGTCTGATTCCTGTGTATTTCATCTGGTGAAGTCCACATGTGTAGTCATTGCTTATGTTGTTGAAAAAAAATTTGCAATGAATAAGTCGTTGGTCTTGCAAAATTCTATCATGTGCTCTCCAGTGTTATTTCTGTTTCCAAGGCCATATTTTCCAACTAGTGGTAACTCTTCTTTGTTTCCAACTTTTGCATGAGTATGTTGTTGTTGTTGTTATGTGTATGTGTATATATCACAAACTCCAGATGACTTAAATACCTAAATGGAAAATGAAAAACTGCCAAGAAAATCTGCAAGGCTATGTGAAAAAAGCCAGGTTTGGGAAGACTTTTTTTAACAAAGACTAGAAAAATTAAAGCAAGGTCAGACTACACATTTTTTTTTTTTTTTTAAGTTTCTATAGCAAATACAGGGAGCTCTGGTGGCCTAGTGCATAAGGCACTTAATTGCTAACCAGAAGGCTGACATTTCAAACCCACTAGCCACTCCTCAGAAGGAAGGTTAGGCAATCTACTTCCGTACTGATACTACCTCAGAAACCCAAGGAGTGGTCACTATGAGTCGGATCTGACTTCATGACAGTGGAGTTTGTATAGTAAATATGTAAGTTCAATGTAATAGAGTCTGAAAAACTATTTTAAATGCTCATGACAGGCAAACTATTTACAACTATTAGATACAAAAGGTACTTGGAAAAAATGACAAGAAATCAATTCAACAGAAAAATTGGCAAGGGATATGAATAATTTATAGAAGAGAAAATCAAGTAGCCAGAATATCTGAAATGTTCAGAAAGTCTCTAGTAGTCAGGAAAATGAACACTATATTATAAAAATGATAGAATATTTTATAGCCACTGGATTGACAAAAACTAAACAGAGCTTTAATATCTATTGCTGCAGTAAATTAAATTCACTCACTGCTGTAGAGTAGTTCTAGACTCATAGAGACTCCCCTTGGGTCTCCAAGGTAGTGTCTCTATGGAAGTAGATTGCCCAGTCTTCCTTTTGAGGTGTTGCTGGTGGGTTTGAACTGCCAACATTCTGGTTAGCAGTCAGATGCCTTAGGCACTACCCCACCAGAGCTCATAGATTTGGTAAAAAGGGTAATTGAGTTGCTAGTAAAGTGTAATGTGTTACACTTTTTTGGAAGGCATCTAGCATAACATGGTGTGTAAATATACACGATATATATATGATATTATATATGTATATATCATATATATATAAATATATATATGATATTTATATAGAGAGAGAGGCATACACACACACACACACTAAAACCTGTGAAAGTTGTAACCTGGGTAAGGCAGAAACCTGACAGAGAAAGAAAACTCAAATATTTTCCACTAAAATGAGCAATAGAAAAGTGGTAAGACTGCACAGTCAAAGGCAGAAAAATTGCAAGACCTGGAAAAACAAGGCAGTCCTGTCAGGTCCCAGATCTCACAGGATTCACTGCATATACAATATTTTACTTAGCAATTCCATTTGGAATCTATCCCATAGAAATAAAACTTCCAGCTGTGGAGACTTAAATACAAGTATGCTTATTGTAGTGTCTTCAGTGGCAAAAACTGGAAACAAATTAATACAAATAGAGGAATGAATATAAATTATGGTGCATTCATACTATGAGAATAATATGTAGCTATTGAAAAGAATGAGGTAAATCTATGCATGTTGACTCTGAAGCATTTGGATAAAGTAGTTATGAGTAGGAAAAACAAAATGCAAACAACATATTTGTATATGATTACATGTTGAATATTGTATGTGTTTGTATTTCTCTCCACATAGCATTAAAGAACCTGAAAAAGTAAGGAAGGATTTATACTAGGATGCCAGCACGATTTACCTTGAGGTGGATAGGCCTATGCTGCATGTTGAAGAGGAAGTTCAGTGCAAAGGGGAACCAAGGAAAAAGGGAAAAGGAAAAAAAAATCAGCTTTTGGAAGGGGGATAAATATGTCTAGAATCTTATCTATACACTTGTGCAAAGTTATTCCTATGTGGTAAAGAAAGTCATTATGTTATAGGACAGAGCTATACTGGAGAAGAATCTCTAGGTGGTGCAAGGGAGTAACCCACTTAGCTGCTAAACTAAAAGCTGGAGGTTCAAGTCCACCCAGGGGCACCTTGGAAGAAGGGACGGGTGATCTACTTCTGAAAATCAGCCATTGAAAACCAAATGGAGCACAGTTCTACTTTGTTACATATGGGGTCAACATGAGTCAGAATTGACTCCACAGCAATTACTTTTGCATTCTAGAGAAGATTCATCCCCATAGTATGTGCGTGAGCAAAGGACACCCTCTACATACTTTAAGGCTGAGGCCTGTCATGAGTAGGCATTGGTCTCTATGGGAAAGAAAACTAGTGAAGAACTTCTAGGACAGGCTGAGGGAAAATCTGAACCTAGGAAATTTTATCAGTCCACATGGTTCTTTAAACATATGCACGTGTGTTTGTATGAGAGAAAAAGAGAGAGAGAGAGCTCACATATGTATATGTGCACATTAACTTCTTTGTAAACCATTTGAGAACCTAAATAGAAACTGAGTAGATGAGTAGTGGGGTCCAGATGGACCTGAACTGTAATAATATTGGTCTTTGAAAGGACTTGTCATAACTAGCTTTTAAATGTTAAAGCAACATGGTACTACCAGCTATGAGGAACTGGGCACAGGAAAGAGGAACCTAGGCAAGACCCACCCACATATCAGGAAGTCCAGCTCACTATGTGGGGCTTAGTAAAACTTTCATATGAATTTAGGCCTCTAGTTTAGAAACCAGGAGCTCTGGTAGTATAGTGCCTAAGGCACTTGACTGCTTACCAGAAGGCTGATGGTTCAAACCCACCAGCCACTCTTCAGAAGGAAAGTTGAACAATATACTTCCTTAGTGATACTGCCTCAGAAACCCAAGGAAGGGTCACTATGAGTCGGGTCCGACTCAATGGCACATAACAACAGTTTAGAAACCATTTAGAAATTTGTTTTCAGCCCACAGAAAATTCTCCCCACCCAGAAGAAGTAATCTTCTTACTGGTTGTTGAGGTGTCTCCTCACAGGTTGCAAAGTGAAATGACTTTGGTTCCATTTTCCATGCAGTTGAGCTGTGCTAGACTGAAGAGTAGATAACATTTGGAGGATGCCACATGGTGTGATGAGGAGCCCTGGTGGTGCAGTGGTCAAACGCTCAGCTGCCAAGCAAAAGGTCGGCAGTTCAAACCTACCAGCTGTTCCACAGGAGAAAGTGGTGGCAGTCTGCTTCCATAAAAATTACAGCCTTGGAAATCCTCTGGGGCAATTCTCCGTCCTATAGGGTGACTATGAATTATTGGCAAATGTTTTTGTGGACATAGTGTGGCATCTCCCAGGACTTCAAAAAGCAGTAGCAATGATTCTTGCAGTAGTAATTGCACAAATGTTTCCTGAGTGCCTAGTGGGGGCCTGGCCCTGTTCTAGACAGTGAAACCAGTAAGGGCCCATATCCACAGAGCTTATCCTCTAGTTGGAGAGAGAGGTATTTAAGTTAACAAATAATAACCAATATAAATCGTGGTTGTTGTTGTTTGCCGTCGAGTCGGCCCCGACTCATAGCGACCCCTCCTTGGGTTTCCGAGGCAGTATCACTATGGAAGTAGGATTGCCCAACCTTCCTTCCGAGGAGTGGCTGGTGGGTTTGAACCACCAGCCTTCTGGTGAGCAGTCAAGTGCCTTAGGCACTATACTACCAGAGCTCCTATAATTATTATGGGAAAGATAAGGGGAAGGGGAGATAGGTGAGGGAATAGAATACTTTAGGTGAGGTGATTAAACAAGCCTCTCACAGGTGCTGAATTGAGACCAGAATGAAATAAGTCAGGCATGCAAGGATCCAAGGAGAAAGCATTACAGGTACATAGAACTGTTCTGCAAAGGCCCTGAGGCCAGGGTAAGTATGCCAGCCACAAGAACAGGCAGGCTGTGTGCCTGGGTCTTATCGTGCTAGGTGGGGAGTGGGGTGAACTTGAAGAGAGACAAGTGGACAGGGAAATATCAGAAAATCTTGAAAGCCAGAGTAAGGAGTACAGATGTTATTCTAAGTTAGCTAGGCAGGCTCTGTGGGGATTTAAGCAGAGTGACATGGTTGCATGTATTAAAATTTTGGTCTACAAGCGTCTCTTCCTTTCCTTTCTCAGCTTCTTCTTATCCCTAACACATTCTCAGGCCTCTCCACAGATACAATTTTCCATCCTCTTCCCTTCATGATCCACTTGGTCACTCCCTCCTCTCTGCTCATTCAGGGTCTTGTACCTTTGCTCCTCATGATACTGCCAGTTGTGTACAGTTAATTGCCTCTTTCTCCTTCACTAGACTATGTTGTTGTTATGTGCCATCGAGTCAGACCCGACTCATAGCGACCCCTCCTTGGGTTTCCGAGGCAGTATCATTATGGAAGTAGATTGCCCCATCTTCCTTCCAAGGAGTGCTTGGTGGGTTTGAAACGGCAGCCTTCTGGTTAACAGTCAAGTGCCTTAGGCATTATGCTACCAGAGCTCCCTCACTAGACTATAAGCCTTGCTGTATCCCCAGGCACCAGCACAATGCACTACCAATGTAAAATAAGCCAGGGAATATGTATACTTACGCTTTTCTCAGCCATTCCCTGCCCCTCTTCTCCCCAAGTATGAATAAAGTTCCTTTTGAAATGTCAGCCTCCCTTGTCCCTACAGGGAGAAAAAGGAAAAGAGCTTTGAGGGGAAAAGGTGGAGAATAACTCATTTTCTCTCTCTCTCTCTCTCTCTCTCTCTCACACACACACACACACACACACACACACACTTCCCCTTCATCCCTGTAAGGAGGTGGAGGCAGCAAGGAGTGATTCAAGTTAGAGAAGGGTACAGGTTCAGTGTCCCCTCATTCCCACTTACTTCCATAAATTGGATCTCCTGTGTAGCCCCTGTAAATAAGGCAGGACCCTTTTTAAAAAAGCATGACAGCAATTTTCTCTTCAGGGTTTAGGGATGACTGGGAGGACAGGGGCAGAGCAACATGTTGTTACTGTAAAATACTAAAATCTTGTGCTTCAAGAAAACCAGAGTGAATTAGGAGTTTGCCTGCACTCTCACAGAAAATTGGTTTTAGTTGGGTCTAAGTCACTACAATAATTTCCCACCCTGAAGCGCTTTTTGCTAGATAATTTGCGCGATCGCCGCAGAGGCTCGCAACTAGACTGGACTAGGACACGAACGCCGCTCCAGGTAGGGTGCCCCGTGCGCCAACCTGAGCTTCGGCATTCTGACCTTACCACCCATCCCAACCTGCGTTCTGCAGCTCCCAGACCCCTCAGAAGAAAGGTGAGAGGCAGAGGCGGGGCAGAGGAGTGTCTTAGCCTCAAAATGACTCCTAAGGTTCAGTCCCCCGGAGGAACTGATTCTCTCATGGTAGCCTGGCTGGAACGCGCTCAGAAACTCAGCCCATCTTGGCTTCTCCAAAATGGTTCGCATTAACTGGCGAGCCCTCTCCTACCTTCTCCCAGTGCCTGGCAGGAGCTCAGCCATTTGAAATGGCCTTGGACTTGGAGACAGGGCCTCAAACCTCGCCAGGGGCTGGGTGGGGAAAGAAGAGGCAGGCAGTTCTCCTCCACTTCCTAGGCAAACCTGGGAGGGAGGTTGGGGAAGAGCCTGGAGACCGCTCCCAACCCGTCGGCTCCGGGAACAGGGTGGCAGAAGCTGCAAGGTTCCCTGGCGGCGAGTGCTAGGCTGCAGTGGCTGCTGGAGAGGAGCCCAGTGTCGCGCGTCTGGACAAGCTGCTTAGGGGTGGTTTCTGCGCTCAACAAGCTTCACAGGTAGCCCAGCCCAGTTCCCAGTGCCTGGGAGACAGGCTCAGAGGGCTTAGCCGGAGCCTACTCTGGGGCGACAGGTCATGCCACAAGGGTTGTTGTGGAAGGTGCCCCCAAAGCTTCCAGCCTATCGCTGCTTCCTAGGGGAACCTAGCTGCTCGAGAAAGATACTAGAGGTTTGGGGGATATTTCCTAATCACAAGCCCAGGAAAGTTGTTTTCCGGACAAATGGAAGCTGGTGTCCTGGCCTCTCACTTCTGGTTAGTAGAGGGAGCAAGCCTGCGGTGCACTCTGGCTTGAGCAGCGCCAGGAGCGCAGCTCTGGCACCTCACCCCTACATTTGCCGGACTCCCACCTCCACAGGCCGGAGCCTCTGCAGAGCTGTCGCAGCGCTCCGGGCCGCGCTCCCTGGAAGTGTCTTCCGTCCCAGCTGTTTCCCAAATCCTTCCTTTTCCCCAGCATCCCTGGTGCAACTGTGGTTTCCGCTGTGAACCGATTATGCCGCAGTTACTCCAAGGCCACCTACCGCCCCCTCGCGGGCTGTGTAGGGGCACCCGGCTGGCAGACTTCCAAGCAGGTAGCACAAAAGGCGTGGTGGCTGCGGTGGTGGTGTGAGACAGTTGCCAACAGCTGGTACAGCTGCAGCGTTGCGCACAAGGACTGGCGAGTACGCAACCCAGGTACTGCCCCTTCCCAGTGACGTCTCCGTAGCGGTTTATAAAAGCCTCACGCTCAGCTTGCCGAGGTTCTACTAACTCCCAAGCCCAGAGGGATCTGAGCCAAGAAGCGCCTGCGAAGCTGCAAAAGGCGGCGGCGGCGGCAGCAGCGAAAGCAAAGGGGGAAAAAAAAATCTTCAGCTGGACACGGGGTCCCTTTCCAGCCATAGACTCAGAGAACTTTTACAGATCGCTCTGTGACGGATCCCCTTGATCCCAACTATTCACCCAGCTTCGTGTTTCCCGCCGCAGGAAGGGAAAATAGGGATTTCAAAGAGCAGCAGGTGCAGAAAGGCGGGTAGTCTCTTGCAGCTTGGAACTGCGACTCGTGGAATTTCTTTTTCACTCAACACAGGAGAGACGCTGCCCTCAAATTCCTGAACTTCAATGCTTTGCGAAGCTTGAAAGTGGAGGAATTCAGAGCCACGACGGGCAGGCAGGCAGCGCATCTAGAAGCGTTTATCTTCTGAGCGCCAAGTCTCCTGCTTGCTAGGAGAGAGTTCTGCCCAGAAAGAGCCTTCCACCTTCCTGTCTTGGTTAAGCAGGCGTCGGAATCCCAGGCAGCGGCCACAGGACCTTGCTGCAAGCAGGTGTGTACAGAGAGGAAGACTTAACAGCGTAGCAGCAGAATGGATAACGTCCTCCCGGTGGACCCAGACCTCTCCCCAAACATTTCCACCAACACTTCGGAGCCCAACCAATTCATACAGCCGGCCTGGCAAATTGTTCTCTGGGCAGCTGCCTACACAGTTATAGTGGTGACTTCCTTGGTGGGCAACGTGGTGGTGATGTGGATTATCTTGGCCCACAAGAGAATGAGGACAGTGACCAACTATTTCCTGGTGAACCTGGCCTTTGCGGAGGCCTCCATGGCTGCGTTCAATACAGTAGTAAACTTCACCTACGCTGTCCACAATGAGTGGTACTATGGCCTGTTCTACTGTAAGTTCCACAACTTCTTCCCCATCGCTGCTGTCTTCGCCAGCATCTACTCCATGACGGCTGTGGCCTTCGATAGGTGAGCTTACCCTTTGTGGAAAAGGGATGAAGTGTCCACAGAGGATCATGGCACTGCCGTGAGTGTTTGGAGTTGGATGGTTATGGTCCACGATGGAGACTGGCCATTAGTGTTGGGGGGGGGGTGTTTATGACAGCACCTGAATCAGTTGTTGATGGGGAATTTGATCTTATTCCACCCCTCTCTTTTCTAGTTCCTCTTTTCTGTCCTCCCTCTTTTCACCTATCACCATTCTCACTTCCTTTCCTCACACACACCTTTTCTTTCTCATTTAATCCTCCTGCATCCCTTTTTCCAAAATTCTCTCTGAACTTTCCTTAACACTCCTACTTTGTCCCTTCCCACAGATTCCTTCTCTCCTTCACTCTTTAAGCTTGAGGGGGACACCTAGGCCTTACAGGGGTTTGGCCAAGGTGTGGGCCCCTGGTGGGGGCTTTGCATTATTCCTTCATGCCTGCGATTCTGTTGCACACTGTCTTGTTGCCTTTCTGTTTTCTTTCAATATTGCCTAGATAATATTTCTCATTTTTTACTTTTCCTGAAGATTCAAAGACTTTCTGCTTGCACCTTAACTGTCCAATAGAGTTTTGATGTGAGAAGCATTTCAACAGAAAGATAAAATATTCAAGATTCTAACTGAGCTCCCTCTATGCCACTAGAGGTACTGCTGCAGGATTTTGAGGCAGCTACTTTGTTTTAAGGAATTCCATGGATCCAGGGAGCTTACCTAGGTGTCTTTCTAAATTTCTCTTGCAATAAGGTCTGTACCCATAGAGAGATGTGCTTTGCAAAGACAATTGAGAGCTCTTCCTTTTCTGCAACCAGCAAGTTCCAAAAACCAAACTCAGTGCCATCAAGTCAGATCTGATTCATAATGACCTTTCCTTGGGGTCTGAGGCAATATCACTAGGGAGGTGGATTGCCCAACCTTCCTTCTGAGGAGTGGCTGGTGGGTGTGAACCTCCAGCCTTCTGGCTAGTAGTCAAATGCCTGAGGCACTATGCCACCAGACCCAACCGGCAGGTTAGGGTTTCAGAAACTGATGGAAAGTGAAAAGACTGGCATTTTCTATCATTAGGACTCCATCTGGAATGAATTGCTTTGCAGGTGGTATGATGGCATATTGATGGTTAAAGCGCAGCTCTCTTGGAATTGACTCTTTCACGGGTGTCTTAGGTCTCTAGTCTGTATATCTCCATGTGCACAGGTGTTAAATGCTTAAATGGCATTGAAGGTATGTTTAAAACACATGCTACTATGATTTTAGGATGGGCTCTTTTGATGTTTTTGCTGAAGAATATAAATGTAAGAAATCCAAAGGAGCTAGGTAGAAAACTTAAAAAAAAAAAAAAAATCCTAAACTACTTAACCCTTTCTATAAAAAACAAAAATTGTTTATGATTTGCAATTGATTTGAGGTCTTTTTCAGGTTCTTTAGCCAATGAACACTTTTAAAATTAAGGAAATCTATATTTCAGTCCTTCATCCAAATGCTGATTTGTGAGGTCCATGTACACCTCCTTTTATGCAACTTTCATATGATTGATATGTTCTATGTAAAACAAATTGCAATGAATCAATTTATCTCTTAAATGTAAAGGTAAACCAATTACTGAAAGTGAGAGTTAAATGAATTATTTTGTAAATTCATCTCATGCTCCTCTGGTTTACAAATCTTCACTTTGCTGAAGGTGAGATACACTTGTTAATCTTTATGCACTGACTTGCTTCTTTAACTTGACAGCAGACCCCTTAAACTTAGAAAAGCCACAGCGTGATATGTAACCAAATACAAGTACAGGGAAATCTTATGCCATTTCAGCCTCATGCCTGATTTCTTGCTGACCCCTAAAGTAGAGGGCCAGTTGGTATTTCTTACTGTGCTGGGGCCTTCATGAGCTGTGGGGAGACCTTCAGTCGGTGTGATAGGGAACCTTCAGTACTTGGCGGAGCAGCAGCATATCACTCTATCCTCTTTGGCCTACACTTAAAGAACATCTTCCATAGCATTGATCTTGCCCAGGGAGATGACCAACAATGTGTTCAAGGTTACAGAGTGTAAGGTAGAGTTAGGGATGAGACCCTAGGTCTCTGTCTCCAAGTGCTTCTTCTGTTTTTCCTTGCTAGACTTGTTGAAGGAGCTCTAGTGGCACAGTGGTTAAAGCACTGGGCTCATAACTAAAAGGTATATGGTTTGAACCCAGTAGCTGCTCCATGGGATAAAGATGAAGCATTCTGCTTCCATAAAGATTTATAGCCTTGGAAACCCTATAGGGCAGTTCTACCCTGGCCCATAGGGTAGCTATGAGTTGAATCTACTCGATGGCAATGAGTAGCCTTGCTAAGTGTAAGATTAATCCCTTGAGACCTTCTGTGATGCATGCAGCTCCCCTATGTAAGGGCCTTCCCCAAGAAAGTTTTCAAAAGGAAGGAGGCCTTACACTCTCTCCACATGAAGTTTCTCTGCTTTCTCCACTATGGAAATGCAGACTTTGAGAAAATGTTAAATTACCTTTTGTTTGTTCCTTGAATTTTTAACAGGCAACCCTTGAATTGTGCCTTAAAAACAATAGCTACATGGTTTCCTGGTTGTGAAATTAAACCTTGCTCATTGCACAAGACTGTGGAAACATGAAAAGCATAGACACAAGAGTATATATCAACTATTACTTCACCATCCCCAAAACAACACTTGCTAACATTTTGAATATATCTTTTAGAAATATTATGCTACATAATTGAGGTCAGACTCTATATAATTTTGTATCTTACTTTTTTCCCATTGATTTTAATGGTGAACATTTCCTCATGTTATTAAAAAGACATCAGAAACATGTCAGTGACTTCATATTATTCTAGTATATGAATGTGCTATTTTTAACCATTTCCCTGCTGTTAAGTACTTATGTCATTTCTACATTTTTTACTATTATTTGATTAATGCTCTCATGACTATTTCTGCATGAGAATTTTGTTTTGCATTTTTGATTATTTATTTAGGATAGATTCTCAAGGTGGAATTACTATGTCAAGTGAAATGGATTTTTGAAAAATATTCCCTCTAATTTTGAAGGATTGTAAACTCTGGGCAGAGCAAAGACTATGTCTGTTCTGCCTGGTTCACTTTTATCTCCTCAGCACAAAGCAGAAGTTCTTGGAACTTGTTTGAAAAATTTATCTTAGAAGGATCAGCACAATGTTGGTCCCCATGAGGTGGAGGTAAAGATGTCCCAAATGTCTAGCCTTTCCAAACTGCTGTGTCACTCCATCATTTCTAACATCAACTCCTCCTCCTCCCCTCAGTGCTCTTCCTCTGGTCTTAGGTTTCCATATTTCACTACCACGTCTCACAGTGCTCACAAACTGACAAGGAAATGGCTCACACTGTGCTGGAGGCTGACAAGTCCCAAATCTGAGGGTCAGGCTTCAGTCTGGAGGATTCTTTTCACTTACGTGGTTCAGGGGTTGAAGAAGCCAAATTGGCAGGTCACATGACTGGCCGCTTGCTGTCTTAAACCCCAAGAACGAGGGGGTGAGATGTTGAGGAACTAGAGGCAGAATCCAGAGCAGGAGAGCCAATTTTGCCAGAACATTCAAATATATAATCTCAAGGAAACTAAAGGTGGTGATTTGAGCCACAGCCTTGAGCAAGGTGGAACTAAAGATACATGCCATCCTAACCTTGCCTCATCAACACAACAAAGCAACTCACCTCAAAATGTGACCATAATCACAGGCGTAGAGGCTAGAATTTATAATGCATCACAGAACGGAAGACTATGCCGGGAAGGACCATTTTAAGCAATTCACTTCACTGCAGCACCTAATAATCACTTACATTTCACACGAGTAAATGAATGAATAAATTAATACATGCTCCCAGAAGAACACTTAGAAAATACATATAATGGTAAGAAAAGATGTAAAATCCACCCACTACTGACAGATAAAACTAGCGTAAATTATTTTTCCTTTCTGATACATGGTGCTTCCATAAGTTAGAGTTGACTTGATGGCAACTAACAACAATATTGTTTATGCCACATACAGTTGCTCGCACCTTTAAGGGTAAATTTTGGGTCATCGTAAAAAGACTTTCAATGGCTTTTTTTTTTTCTTCTTTATTATTATTTCATGGGAATTTCCCACATCATTGAATGGGGTTCTTCCACAGTTTAGGAAGCTGTTGTTGTTGTTGTTAGGTGCCGTCAAGTTGGCTTCAACTAATAGCATCACAGCGACATGCAAGCCACCACAGTATGACAAACTGAGAGATGATAAACATCTTACTATTTATTAATTCAACAACAATAACAGCAACAAAATGTGCTTTTACATTGTAAATTACTCTTTATTTCCACCAAACTGAACCTAAGTTTCCGTTTAAGAAATGAAAACAGCAAATGACCTTGCTTATCCAGGGTCCCCAGATGTAGGGACAAGATATGGCAAGTCTATGGGGCAGAGTCAGACAGTAAGAGGGCATCAAATCTCTCCAGGAAGAGGTCTGTAGCCTAAATAAAAAATCTAAGGTGTAACTCAAGGTTCCTAATCTGAAAAGACAGGGTGAGATGTTATGGATGACTTTTTTGTGAATGGCCTTTTGACTAATAGTGACCCTATGTACAACAGAACAAAACACTGCTTGGTCCTGTACCAGCCTCACAATTCTTGCTATACCTGAGTTCATCATTGCAGCCACTATATTAATCCATATTGTTGAGGACCTTCCCCTTACTTGCTGACCATCCACTTTACCAAGCCTTCTTTAGGGCATGATCCCTTCTGACAACATGACCAAACTAGGTGAGACGAAGTCTGGCCACTCTCACTTCCAAAGAGCTTTCTGGCTGCACTTCTTCCAGGACAGACTTGTTAGTTCTTCTGGCAGTCCATGGTACTTTTCATATTCTTTGCCAACACCACAACTCAAAAGCATCAACTCTTCTTCTTCAGTCTTCCTTATTTATTGTCCAGCTTTCACATGCACATGAAGCAATCACTTGGGTTAGGCTCACCTGAGTCTTCAAGGAGACATCTTTGCTCTTCAGCACTTTAAAGAGGTCTTTTGCAGGAGATTTGCCCAGTGCAATATATCATTTGATTTCTTGACTGCTGCTTCCGTGGCTATTCATTGTGGAACCCCAAAATTTGAACTCTTTGACAATTTCAATCATTTCTCCATTTACCGTGATGCTGCTTATTGAGCCAGTTGTGAGGATTTTTGTTTTCTTTATATTGAGGTGTAATCCATACTGCAAACTGTAGTCTATAATCTTCATCAGTAAATGCTTCAAGTCATCTTCACTTTCAGCAAACAAGGTTGTGTCATCCACATATTGCAGGCTGTTGGCCAGTCTTCCTCCAATCCTGATGCCGTGTTCTTCTCCATATAGTCTAGCTTCTCAGATTATTTGCTCAATGTACAGTTTGAATAAGTATGGTGAAAGGATACAACCCTGACACACTCCCTTCCTGATTTTAAACCATTCAGTATCCCCTTTTTTTGTTCAAACAGTAGGCTCCCGGTCTATGTACAATTTCCTCGATAGCACACGTAAGGATTCTAGGCAGCTAGAAATATGAATTCAAGGCACTGGCTCTAGGGGAAGGCCTTCTATTTCTGTTGGCTCTAGAGGAAGGTCCTTAACTCCTTTCAACATTCATGAGCCCAGCATTCCTTGGAGGTCTCTATGCGTCTTGGCATCAATCTTCCCCTGGGTTAAAGGAGGTTTTCAGCACTGGGAACCTGGGTCTAAAGAATAGTCATTGCTCCCAGCTATTCTTTCTTGGTTGCACTGAGGTCCCTTCTTCTCTGCTTGCTTCTATTCCCTTTTATCTTTTGTGAGATAAAATGTGACGCAGACTATATCCCAGGGAAACTTGCCTTAAATGGATCAGGGCTGTGACCTAAGTAAGGGTGTTGCATCCCACCATATACTTCTTGTAACTGATTGACTGATCACATCATGGGGGATGATTATTATATCCTTATATAATTTCCAAACAACTGAGAATCATGACTCAACCAAGTTGACACTTTTTTTTTGGGGGGGCGGGGCGGACACAATTCAATCCATGATAATGCCCAACAAGCAACTTGATATGTGGAGCTTGGGAATAAGAAGCCAGAGCTCCAAATTTAGATTTTCATTCCTAAACATGGGGGTTATTGGAGTTTGGAAGTAGAAAATATCTCTTTTGTCTCCACATGTTTTCAGAGAGGAGACCCAACATTCTTGGGAATGCCCAATCAGGCAGTAGGATAGGAAAAAAAGAAAAAATATAGAGAGAAGAGAAATCATAACAATGTAGAATGTCAAAGGTCAAGAGAGGCAACTTCAAGAATGAGTGGTTGGTCATGCTCAGTAGTATCACAGGAATCCAAAGAGGATGAGGACATTGGATTAGACAGAGATCACTGGTGACCTGTGGTAAGGGGGCATAAAACTATAAAACTAGATGGTATTGAGAGAAGTGACTTTATCCATACCCATCCAACCATCAAGCCATTATCGAGCACTACTACATACCAGGAGCTCTGGTAGCATAGAACTACTACATACCAGGAGCTCTGGTAGCATAGTGCCTAAGGCACTTGACTGCTAACCAGAAGGCTGGCGGTTCAAACCCACCACCCACTCCTCGGATGGAAGATGGGGCAATTTACTTCCGTAGTGATATCGCCTCAGAAACCCAAGGAGGACTCAATATGAGTCGGGGCCGACTCAACGGCACATAACAACAATAACATACCAGGTATTGAGGCAGTAAGACACTGCCTTAGCCCTTGCACTCTCTGTCTTTGGTGACTGATAATGACACAAACTCTCTTATAATCCAATGCAATCATATTAAAGAAACTTGGAGACAGAGCAAAGAAATCTTGAAAATACAGGAAAGACTGATAAGTTTTAAAAAATTAAAAGAGAGAGAGAGAAAAAAAAGAAACAGCAAAGCACAAAGAAAAAAAAAAAAAATTTTTTTAAAGTAACTCCAAGAACCTGAATTGGGAATTCTCATAATGACATGTTAATGTTTGTCACTTGGAAACTAGGAAGCAGATTTCATGCTAATAAAATTAATGATGATACTTATATTTGCATGATTTTCAATCTATTGTAACTGCTCATCCTCATGATGCTAATGGGGATTCTGTCTCCACCTTGGAAAGAGTATTAGAAATAATTTATTTCAGTGTCCTCTACTCTCCACCCTCTCACAGCTTGGAGACCCATGCAATGAGCTTTCATGTGTCTTAGACATCTGCCCACATGCTCCTGTTCAAGGCAGTTTTTGGACTCTATCTCATCCAAGAAAAACTGTGATTGGAGGCAAAGAAGCAACATAAGGGTCCTACTGTACCCAAGAGGACATTTGAGATTTTTTGACAAATATGCCACCTATTGTCTGCATGTTTAATGTCTGAGGGCTTTTTCATAACAAAAACCTCTTACAACTGAATGTGTATTCAGTTTGTTAAATTTGTAAATCTGATACCTGGCTTTTCTTTAGTCTTTATACATATCTTATAAATCTGGGATGTTTTCTTATAAATCTAGTTTGTGTGTGTGGGTAAAAGGCTAAAGACTAATGTTCTCTTGCTCAGTGGTTAAGGCTTGGATGCTAACTGAAAGGTCAGTGGTTCAAACCCACAAGCACTATGCAGGAGAAAGACACAGCAATCTGCTCCTGCCTTGGAAACTGTATGGGGCAATTCTACTCTGTCCTATGACTAATATCAATTAGCTCATAAACATGAGATGGAATTCTTCCCCTAAATATTTTAACTTCATTTTCAAACTTACTCAAACTATCTTACGTATTTTCAATTAGTCATAGATTTTATAAACTTAACAAATCAAATAATCTTAAAAATTTAAACAATACTTCTTATAAACTTGATTAATTAAATTCCCCTGAACATTTCAAATTATAATCACAAATTTAATATATCTGGTTCTCTTGAAAACTTCAAATCCCTGACAGGATGATTTATAAATTGGAGAAACAAAATCTTTCTTAGCATCTACCTAGCTCTTGAAAATATAATAAATAAAAACTTCTAAATTTAAGCATTTCAGCATACTAAGAGTTAAACTTATGAGTTCAGTAAACAAGCTTCTCTTAAGCATCTGAATATTGACTACAAAATTCATTAGTTAAATCTCCAAAGATATTTAAATTAAAATTACAAATATGATAAGTCAACTTCTCTAATAGATCAGATTC
>NW_006922335.1:174149-183288 GCF_000298275.1 Orycteropus afer afer
TTAATTGGTTTCCCTTTTCTTTGTTGAAGAGGGTCTGTGCAATCCTTCTGCCTAGTCCGCCATCTTGCCCCGCCTCTCATTTCCAATATCTTAAAAACAAATCACACAAAAGGCAACATGCCAACACAAAATTCATTGCTATACACACATTACTTATGTAAAAGTACCATTTCTTCATTGTCTATTTATGTCTTAAAAAGGTCTTCCCAGTGATACAAAGTCACCCAAGCAAAGGTGGCAGGAGCTTCTTTTCTGTAAGGAGCCACTGAGTTTCTGGAATCAGAGGTTGAGTCAGAGATCAGACTACCAGTGTGCTAGTAAGGAACTCTGCTGAGGTAATGCCTAAGACATTTGACTGCTAACCAGAAGCTTGGCAGTTCAAACCCACCAGCCACTCTGCAGAAGGAAGACTGGGCAATCTGCTTCCATAAAGATTTACCGCCTCAGAAACGCATGGTCTGGGGCCCCTTCCCACAATGGAGCTCAGCCTGTTCTGTCCCCACAGGATCCTCCCACACTTTTCTGCCAGCACTGAGTTTGTAGCCACAATGTACCCTGTATCTCCTTGGCTTTCTTTAAGTTTTACCCTTTCCCAGTGTTTCTCTTAAAATTATATATCATTTGACTTAGATAAATGGAATCATGGAGAGCCTTACCACTCTACCTGACCTAGCAATCAACCTTTTCGCCACCTGACTAAAGTTAACTCAATTCTGTACCCCTTCACATTTTACCTTCTTACTGACTTCCATTTAAGAATCATTCATCGATGAAAAACCCATTGCCGTGGAGTCTATTCCAACTCATGGTGACCCAATAGGACAGAGTGGAATTGCTCCATGGGCCTTCCAAGGCTGTAATCTTTATGGAAGCAGACTGCCACATCTTTATCCCATGGAGTGGCTGGTGGGTTAGAACTGCCAACCTTTCTGTTAGCAGCTGAGAGCTTAACCACTAAGTTACCAGAGCTGCTTTGACATGAATAAAACTAACTAAGAATGACCACCTATCCTGGGTCCTTCAGTTTCTTTTTTGAGACTTGAAGTCATAAAAAATATGTGCCTAGTTTCTTCTGGGTTTGTCATATTTCTCCACATGAATCATCAAAAATGGGGCAGTGACTGCTGATTTTGACAAACCTAGACCTCATGATTCATATCTATGCTCCAGGGAGGTCGTGTGCCTTCTTAGACAGAAGGTCTCCACCACAGCCTCCATTCCTCTGGCCATGAGCTCTTCAGTGACAGGGCTTTCTTCCTGGAGCCTAGAAGCCACCTCACACCCTTGAATCCTACCAAATGGATCATGACATGTTACTTCTTTGGATGAACTGGGTTTCCCTTATGAGGATAGTGTCATGGCTTTTTCAAAACTTCAGGGATACTGAATGCCTTCATTTTTTCTTCCTAAGAGCCATGAATTCAGATAACAGAAAATAAGTCATGTGCTATTCTTACAGCTCATCCCAGTGCCCTAAGCCATATATGGACTGATGATCAGTGCTTTCTCAAATCACACAGCTGCCTGAGCTCATGCAGAGCATGAACTAACTCATGAACAGTCAGCCTTGTACCCTTCAGTTATCTCTATCATAGAACATAATTGAGAAATTAATTTCTAAAAGCCTCACTCACACATTTAGTGGCATGTGGCATATTAGGAGCATAAGCCACCTTGTACGATATATTCTTCTGGCAGCCATCACTTCTCCGTCAGTTTGCCATACTGTGGTGGAGTGCATGGTGCTGTGTTGCTGGAAGCTATGCCACTGGTATTTCAAATACCAGCAGGGTCACCCATGATGGACAGTTTTCAGGGAGCTTCTAGACTAAGACAGACTAGGACAAAATCTGTCTTGGAAGAAGTATAGCTAGAGGGTTTCTGGGAAATGAGGATGGTGAGACTTCATCTCAAGTATTTTGGACATGTTATCAGGAGAGATCAGTCCCTGGAGAAAGACATCATGCTTGGTAGAGCATAAGTGAAAAATAGGAAGTTCCTCAATGAGATGAATTGATACAGTGGCTGTAACAGTGGGCTCAAACATGGCAAGGATTGTGAAGATGGTGCAGGACTGGGCAGTGTTTCATTCTGTTGCTATGAATCAAAACTGACTTAACAGCACCTAACAACACAATTTATTAATTTTATTTCACTGTGATGAAATGTCCTCTTGAATAATTAATGTTTTCATGAGAGAATTTGTCTGACTCTGAAAATAGTTAAACAAATAAAACCCCATAAACAGCTGAAATATTCTTCTAAATAGTCCCAGAGAGCCCATGGGGCTTAAAAATGTCCTAGAATTCATAATGGAAACCAAAATGGAGATATCCCTGAGGGTAAAATATAGGTAGTTAGCTGCAGTTTGACTGAAAATCTTGTGAGTGAATCCCCATGGGAGGTATAATTTAAATTTCTTCCCAAAGATGGACCACTTCTTGTCTCAGCTCGAACAATGAGGAGTCTGGAAAGCAATGTGTTAAAGACTCCGGATATTGGCCAAATCAGAGACATCCTGATTTCAGTGGCTAGTTAAGGCACTGATAGCCTAAAGCTCTAGGCAGAAGGCAGAGAAAACAGAGATACTACCCCATTTTCTTTCTGGTGGTTGTCCTCCAGTAATGCTATTACCAGTTCAAGTCAGCACCAAGATGTTCATCCAGTCCTGCCTCTTGAGTGCCTTATGATCCCAAACTACTTCTCCTTTTCCTCACAGCCCAATCCAGTTTAGTAAATTGAGTTGAACCAAGAAAGGAGCAACTGATTAAAATCACATTAAGAGGTAGCCACTCCTCAGAAGGAAGACTGGGCAATCTGCTTCTGCAGAGATACCGCCTAGGAAACCCAAGGAGATGTCACTATGAGTTGGGAATGACTCGAGGGCAGTGAGTTGAGTAGAGAAGAGGTAGGACTGACATGGGCTTCAACCTCTCACATCCTGTTTGTACTTTAAAGTAGGAATATATTACCTACTCCATGAGCAGGAAGGATTGTAGAGAATCATGACAACCTTTGGTCCTAGGGACTGAGCCAGTGTGGGGTATAAGGAGTACTGGAATTTAGACACTGTGGAAATGTCCAGAGTTTGCCTTTCACAAAATGGACCCATGCATCTACCAAGGAGGTTTCTGGGGAGCATGGAGGGGGCATCCTAACATCACAAGCTCAGATTGTTGCTAGAAGACCTTCTCCTATTACAGTCAGAATTGCGTTGGCCTTGAATATTACATATTTGTCAGAGAATTGGCTACTCACAAAGAGGTATGAAGAAGAAAAGAAGCAAATTCAAGCAAACACAAATGCAGAGCTCACTGTCTCCTCAAAACTCACTCCTTGGGTTTCCAGGTGGTATCTCTATGGAAGTAGATTGCCCAGTTTTCCTTCTTCTGAAAGAAATCCAAGGAGGGGTCACTAGGAGTCAGAATTGACTTGACAGCAGTGAGTGAGTTTGGTGGGTGGGACACAATTCAATCCATGATAATGCCCAACAAGCAACTTTTTATAAATTGGAAAGGACTTTGAGTCATGGTCTCAGTCAGCCCTAAGGGTCTAGTAGGTTGAGTTAAGGGCAGCAGTGCATCCTGTTGAGATGGACAAGGCTAGTTCTTCACCTCTCCTGCATCTTTGTCAATGGGTTTGTGCTGTGTCCAAATTCTGGGATGAGGGACAGATTTCCAAGAGCTGGGCTTTCTGCCAGGTCTGTCTTGACCAACACTTCACCTGAAAGTTTTCATCCTTTGTTCTTTGTCCATATCTTTTATTTCTCCCTTTCTCCCTTTCTCTTTACACCTAGATTAAAAATTCCTTGCTCCCTTTCCTCCCAACACCTCCTCAGCACTCCAAAAATGGTGTGCCTTCAATAAATGTCATTGATTAAAAAGCAGAAGGAACAGACAAAAAGTAAAAACTGTTGTGTATAAGGCAATTGATAAGTATAATTACACAGCAATATAAGTAAGTGCAAATTGCTATAGTTTTGACTCAGCAGATGAGTCCAGAAGGATCCTAAAGGATTCTTAAAAGCTGCTACATTTGAACTTAAGCTACTTTTTAAGAAAAACAAATTACTATTGAATATTACCTGCATAACTCCAAATACCCTTCTGATCACAATTAATATACATCCTTTTAAAACTATACAAGTAGGACACTTCTGGTGAGATGGAGGAATAAGCAGACAAGCGACACAGACGCTCATCAACAAAGAAAAGAAAAAACAATTGACAGAGATACAGAAGACAATACTGGAGCCCTGAGCTTTTAAAGGAACTATACAGAAGTAGATTAGGCATCAACTAGTGGAAAAACTTGAACGAAAACAGTGTATAGAGATGGTCAGAGCTGCGGACTATCAGCTATTCTGATGGGACTAACAGCTCGAATATTTCCAAGTGCTGTTGGGATCTGAGAATTGACCTAAAGGTCAGCCCTGGTCACCAAGGGCTGCAGGGACAACTGTACTGGAGGCCTATGACTAGGAAGGGAAGCAGCAAGGTAGGAGACAACCTGAGCTGTTGGCTTTCCGGTGTCCGGAAGGTGCAGCCATTTTGATTGTTTACACATGGCAGTCATGTTGGTTATTTAAAGTGACTGATGATGCAGCCATTTTAAATGCTTACAAGCAGTGGCCATTTTTTATATTTAAAGTAACCAAGGGTATGGTCATTTTGAATTTTTGTGAAGATTGTCAACCATTTTAGATTTTTAAAGTGATAGCATTCTCATTCAGATTCCAGGGGCCTAAGAATAGCCTCTGTTTGAAAAGGTTGGCAGGGACATATGAGAGGCTGACATCAGGAAAGGAGACAGGTGGTGAGTGTATTAGTGCTGCTCACTAGCAAATAGAGGAGCACAGCACAGTACCCTGCTTGCATAGATAACATATAGACAAAACAAAGAAAATGAAAATCATGGGCAAGTCACTCCAATATACAATCACCAATATATATAAACACAGAAACGTCACAATGCCTTGGAGACAACAGAGCACCACAGCCCACACAAAGAAGCAAGATAAAGCAGGAGAAACAAGGGACCAGGTTACAGACCAAAACACATCCCTGAGAAAGACCCAGCATTGGAACTTCCTGATAAAGAATTCAAAAGAGTTAAATTTAGGTATCTTCAACAAATTGAGAGACAGATCAAGGAAAACACAGAGAAAACCCTAGAACAATTTAGAAAGACAATACAAGAACAAAATGACAAAATTAATGAAAAATTAGAAATGATTCTAAATCTACTGATAGAAATCCAGAAGATTAATACTAAATTTTCAGAAATAGATAAGACATTGAATGGGCAAAGGAGCAGAATTGAATCAATGGAAGATAGAATTAGGGAGATTGAAGGCAAATACCTGCACACTTCTTTGGAAAGGGATAAATCAGAAAAAAAGAGCAAAAAAGAATGGAGAAAGCCTAGGGTTCATGTGAGATACCATCAAAAGGAATAACCTACATGTCATCGGAATTCCAGAACAGGAAGACACAAATAAAACCACAGAGAAAATTGTCAAAGATTTGTTGGAAGAGAATTTTCCTGGTATGACTTGACCACACAAAACAACACCACCACCACAAGCTGAACACCTACACCAGGTGTTGAACACCTACACCAGGGAGATGCACTCCTTAGAACAACCAACCATGGAAGATGAGAAGGGCAGCATTTGCACAGGGAGTAAGTTAGGGAGGCAGGAATGCTTAGGCAAGAAGGACACAAGGAAGGGGTAACCACAGAGAGAAAGTGGGAGGTAGGATGTTACAAGGCAGAGAATGCAATCAATGTCACAAAATAAAATGTGTATGAACTCTTGAATGTAAAACAAATGTGCTTTGTAAAATTTCACCCAAATTACAATATAAAGTTAATAATAACAAGAATCATCATTTAAAACTTGAAATACCATTAATGTTTTTAATTATTACAGAGGCATTATACAGTATTACAGATATGTTAGAAAATATAAATAATCAAAATAATAGAATAACAAACATATACACTTACCCTTTTCCCCAGGAGTCATCATTTTTAATGCATTGATGTTGTTGAATGTTGGGCATGAATATACACTTGAATACATGTGTATATATATTCTTAAACAAAATTGAGATCACATTAAATAGTTTATAACTTATTTTTTCACTTAATAGTAAATCAGAAATATTATTCTATGTTGTTAAATTTTCTTCTAGAAGGTCATGTTCGTTGTTGTTGTTGTTGTTAGGTGCCATTGAGTTGGCTCTGCCTCACAGTGACCCTACGTACAACAGAATGAAACACTGATTGGTCCTGAGACAGCCTCACAATTCCTGCTATACCTGAGCCCATCCTTGCAGCTACTGTGTCAATCCATCTTGTTGAGGGTTTTCCCCTTTTATGCTGACCCTCCACTTTACCAAGCATGATATCCTTCTCCAAGGAAGTGTCCCTTCTGACAATATGACAAAAGTAGGTGAGATGAAGTCTGGCCATTCTTGCTTCCAAGGAGCATTCAGGCTGCACTTCCTCCAGGACAAATTTGTTCATTCTTTGGGCAGTCCATGGTACTTTCAGCATTCTTTGCCAATACCACAACTCAAAAGCATCAACTCTTCTTTAGTCTTCCTTATTCATTGTCCAGTTTTCACATGCATATAAGGCAATTGAAAACACCATGTCTTGGGTTAGGCATGTCTTAGTTTTCAAAGAGACATCTTTGCTCTTCAGCATTTGAAAGAGGTCTTTTGCAGCAGATTTCCCCAGTGCAATACAGTGTCTACTTTCTTGACTGCTGCTTCCATTGGTGTTGATCGTGGAATCAAGTAATATGAAATCTTTGACAACTTAAATCTTTTCTCCATTTATTGTGATGCTGCTTACTGGTCCAGTTGTGAGGATTTCATTTTGCTTATGTTAAGGTGTAATCCATACTGTAGACTGTAATCTTTAATCTTCATCAGTAAATGTTTCAAGTCATCTTCACTTTCAGCAAGTAAGTTTGGGTCATCTGCATATTGCAGGTTCATCTTTAATAGTTCCAAAGTTTCATAATTTATATAATCCCTTATTTAAATTACCAAAACTCCAAAATTTCTTGGTACTTCTAGTTTTTGCTATAATATAGCTAAACTTTGGCCACATGCATGATTATTTCTTTAGAACAAATCCTTAGAAGAAAAGTTGTCTGGCAAGAGAGTGAGATATTTTTAAGACTTTTACTGCAGTTGGCTAAATGGTTCTTCAGAAAACTTTAACAGTTTAGCAGCATGAATAAGAATATAATGATCCAGCATGTAGGAATGCTCCTTTCTCCATATTAGTATCAATTTTGGGAAAGCTTTTCTGTATTTAAATAATTAAAATGTTACTTATGTTTGCATTTCTTACTAGTGAGGATGAACATTATTTATATATTAATTATTCATGTATATCTCACTTTCTGTGTGAATTATTTATTCATAACCTTGGCAAGTTTTTAAATTTAAATCTTTAATTTCACATATTAAATGATAGAAATGCTATATATTAAGGATATTACCTTTTGACTGTCATATGCTGAAATATTTTCCAAATAGTTTTTGGGGTTTTTTTAGAGATTATCTTAAGTTTTAAATTAAATTATTTTACAATTAAATCCATCCATTTTTTTCTTTTATGACTTCTCTCTTTGATGTCATGCTTATGGAGTTCTCCCTCAACCTAAAAGGAGCTCTGGTGGTACAGTGCCTTAGGCATTTGACTGCCAACCAGAAGGTTGGTATTTCAAACCCACCAAGCTACTCCACACAAAAGGAAGATGAGGCAATTTACTTCCATAAAGATTGACTTGGAAACCCAAGGGAGGTCACTATGAGTTGGAATCAACTCAATGGCAGTAGGTTTTCCTCAACCCAAAAGTAAATAAATATGCATAAATAATTTCATTTATTTGATGATTAAAAAGTTCTTCTTAAATCTCTAATTCATCAGTAATTTAGTTAGATTATATTTAACTTTTTAAATGTCATGCTTTTCTTGTTGTCTTAACATGATTTTTTGAATAAGCTATCATTTCCCTTTTGATTTGTTACCTCTGTTCTACATTGATTATATTTATATTTGGGCTGTTTCTTAGTTAATTTGTTGACTCCTATTTTAATGGTACTACATCATTTTTTGCTATTTTGAATTTTTAGTAATTTAATACCTGGTTGGTCAAAACTCTCAATTATTATCTCAAGAATGCTCTTGACTGTGACATGCATTTATTCTTCCTGCCAAACTCTGTATTCATTATGTACAATTCCCCCCATTATAAAATCTTACTGGAATTTTTATTGGAAATACTTTAAGTTTAGAAGTAAATTTTGCAGAAGTTGATATTATTATCATATCAAGTTTTTTTCAGTGCATGAACATGGTGTATTTTCTATGTATCCAAGCCTTTAATATATTTTTATATAATATTTTATATTTTTCTTTATATAGGTCCTACATATTTCTTTAAAAACTGTGTACATGTGTTCTTTAAATTTAACATTTTTGGTTGCTAATAAAAATATAGTCATTTTCCCATACTTTTTTCCTAAAGGATTATGCTGATGCATAAGAAAATTATTTTTTATAATTAATTTGAAAAGAGCTATTTTAATGTATCTATGCTTTAGCTGAAATTCTGCTTTCTTGTTATTTTTCTCAGGCTTTTATTAAATAATCTTATACTGTATAAATCATTATATTTTTCCTCCTGATACCCAATGTCTATGTTTTTCACTTATTTTTTTTACTAAAACTTTCAGGACAATGTTAATTAAAAGTGGTAATGATGGACATCTGTTTCTTCTAACTTTAATGGCACTATTTCTCCTAAAACCTCTGTTAGAATGTTAGCTATTGGTTAAGACAAGCATTTTAAAATTACATCATTTAATTCCTAGTTTACCAAAATATTAAACAGATATAGATATGTAATTTACTAATTGTATTTGTCATGTATCGATCAATCAATCATTTTTTTTGGTCTGATTTCCAAATTTCAACTCTTTTTGAACTCCTGAAATAATAGTGCCTAAGGCATTTGACTGCTAACCAGAAAGCCAGTGGTTCAAACCCACCAGTTACTCCTCAGAAGGAAGATTGGGCAATCTACTTCTGTAGAGATACTGCCTGGGAA
>NW_006922335.1:183567-222478 GCF_000298275.1 Orycteropus afer afer
CCAAGGTTGACAAATAAAAAGGCACAGTCCCTATGTTACCAAACCACAAGGCAGGTCATTAATTTAAGTCCATTGTAAGTCCCAAGGTCAGCAGAGCATGGCAGGCTTCTGAATAATGACATAGCTACATGCAGGGTCCAAGCGTGCCATAAGCTAGAGACCATTCCCAAAGCTGCTTCTCATATATGGGAAGTAGACCACATACCCAAAGCAGGTACTCAGCTGCACCAATAGATTCCACCATGGAGTTAATTACCAATCTCACCATGGGGAATAACTACATCCGGCTGCCCAACCACTCAACCAGGCCCAGCCAAGTTGACACACAAACGTAACCATCACAGGGTGTTATTCTTTACTCTTTAGCACACTACTAGATTCACTCACTAATATTTTATTTAGATTTTTGCATCTTTGTTCAAAAGTAAAAGTAATATAAGCTTTAAATTTTTGAATGCAGTTTTTTGAAGTTTGGTGTCAGGATTATGAGTAAATGAAATAAGTATTTTCTAAAATTTATTCTGTTGGCTAAAATAAGTGCATTTCAATGAGAAGCTTTTCCTACAATCAATTTCCTGAAAAATATTTTTCTCTGTTTGATCATCACATAGTAGTGCAGGGTACCTGCCAGATCTACAGGTGAAGCAAAGGAAAATGAAATAATATAGTAGGTCATTGATTGAGAGAACCAGTGGGAGTGGGGTAGGCACAGCAGTTTGCAGATTTCACCCTCTTGGCCTGGGAGCCTCTCCAGATAGTGATAGAAAGGGCAGAGAAAGAAGGCTGTACACACATTGTCAAAGATGATCAATGCAGAAGCTAGCACAGTAGGGAAGGAGTCCAGCAGCAGCTCTCAGTGCACTGGGAAGCTCCTCTGTTAGAGGGAGAGGCCAAGCTTCAGAGCTTCATCTTTCCTTGCCAAATACACAGCGTCCCAGGGGTGACACAGCCTCATAGGCAGACAGATCTTGACAAAACCCAGGAAAATGTAACAGAAAAGCAAAGTACAGCAGTGCAGACCTTTTCAGCTAGGGTTGCAATTTGTAGAAGATCTTGCAAGCCTGCGAGTAATGAAACTGCCTATTTAAGGATCTCAATAATTAACATTTAAGAAGGAACAAATAGATCCATGTGGTGATTTTTTTAAAAAAATAAATTTCAATTTTAAAACACTGAGCCTGATTTTTTACAGACCCTCCCTTCTTATTCTATAGGTGATATGAATAAGGCAAGAATATAAATACTACTGAAGAATAAATATAAATTGAGCTTATTTTGTGGTTTTAAAAAATCATTATACATGCAACTTATTGGTTTTAACATGTTATTATTGTTCCAAATCTAGTTTCATTTTCTTTGCATCATCACTTTGCTCTTGAAGTGGTAATTGTGGCAGTTATGTTTTATTAACACTGAACACACTCATGCAGTATAGATGTAAATGCATTCATTCAGTAAATATTTATAGAAAGCCTACACCATATTCTGGCTCCAGAGAAACAATTATTATTGTTGTTTTTAGCTGCCATTGAGTCAATTCTGACTCACAGGCACCCTATATACAACAGAACGAAACACTGCCTGGTCCTGCACCATCCTTACAAACTTGCTATGTTTGAGCCCATCACTACAGCCCCTGTGTCAATCCATCTTGTTGAGGGTCTTCCCTTTTTCTCTGACCCTTCATTTTACCAAGAATGATATCCTTCTCCAGGGACTGCTCCCTTCTGATCACGTGACCAAAGCAGGTGGGATGAAGTCTGGCCATTCTCACTTCCAAGGAGCATTCTGTCTGCACTTCTTCCAGGACAGATTTGTTCATTCTTCTAGCAGTCCATGGTGTTTTCTGTATTTTTCACCAACACCACAATTCAAAGGCATCAACTCTTCTTCAGTCTTCCTGCCCAGTTTTCACATGCATATGAAGCAATTGAAAAAACCATGGCTTGGGTTAGGCGTACTCACGTCTTCAAAGTGACATCTTTGCATCTTAACACTTTAAAGAAGTCTTTTGAAGCAGATTTGCCCAGTGCAATATGACTTCTGATTTCTTGACTGCTGCTTTGATTGTGGGTACAAGTAAAATGAAATCTCTGACAACTTCAATCTTTTCTCCATTTACTGTGATGTTGCTTATTTTTCCAATTGTGAGGATTTTTGTTTTCTTTTTGTTGAGGTGTAATCCATGCTGAAGACTGTAGTCTTTGATTTTCATCAGTAAGTGTTTCAACTGGTCTTCATTTTCAGCATGTAATGTTGTGTCATCTGTATACTGCAGGTTGTTAATGAGTCTTCGTCTACTCCTGATGCCATGTTCTTCTTCATATAGTCCATTTTTTTTGGGGGGGGGAGTATTTGCTCAACATACATATGGAGTAAGTATGGTGAAAGAATATAACCCTGACACACACCCTTCCTGATTTTAAACTATGCAGTAACTCCTTATTCTGCTCAAATTAGAGCCTCTTGGTCTATGTACAGGTTCCTCGTGAGTACAATTTAGAGTTCTGGAATTCTCATTCTTTGTAATGTTATCTATAATTTATTATACATTCAAATGTCTTTGCATAGTCAATAAAACACAGGTAAACATCTTTCTGGTATTCTTTGCTTTCAGCCAAGATCCATCTGACATTAGCAATGATATCTTTCATTCCACATTCTCTTCTGAATCTAGCTTGAATTTCTGGAAGTTCCCCATCAATATACTGCAGTAACCATTTTGACTTATCTTCAGCAAAATTTTACTTGCATGTAATACTATTGATATTGTTCAATAATTTCAGCATTTTGTTGGATCACCTTTCTTTGGAATGGGCACAAATATGGATCTCTTCCAGTGAGTTGGCCAGGTAGCTGTCTTCCAAATTTCTTGGCATAGATGAGTAAGTGCCCCTACCCCTAATTTCTACTCATTTTTCATATCTCAGCTCAAAACCATTCAGATAAGGTAAATTTATACTTGTATATCATTAGTGTTCTTTAATAGCTCTTATGACATTTTATAATTATATATTAATTATAAGAATCATTGGGTTAGTGTCTTCTTAATATCCTATTGACTGTAAGCTCCTTGAGGGTAAAAATCATGCTACACAAAAGCCATTAACAGACCCCTTCTCCATTGTTTTTTGTTACTAGTTGTTATTAATTACTGCCATCAATTCAGCCCTGCATCATGGCATTCTCATGCACAATGGAAAGAAACTCTGCTCAGTACTATGTCATCCTCGTAATGGCTGTGGATGAGATTGTTGTGGTCCATAGAATTTTCATTGGCTCATTTTCAAAAACAGATCACCAGACTTTTCTTTCTTTGTTAGTAGAAAACAAAAAAACCAAACTCACTGCCCTCGAGTCAGATCCGACTCATACTGACCCCTCCTTGGGTCTCCAAGGCAGTATCTCTATGAAAGTAGATTGCCCAACCTTCCTTCTGAGGAGTGGCTGGTGGATTTGAACCACTAGCCTTCTGGTAGCAGTCAAGTGCCTTAGGCACTATGCCAATGGAGACTCTGTTGATTCCCCAACCTTCTTTGCAGGAAGGATGGTCTGTGTGACAGGGTTTTGATCAATGAGTGTAGCAGGAAATCTGTAGTGAGGACTTCCCTTCTTGAATAAAAAGGCAGCACCTAGAAGGAGAAAGATTTTTTTCACCCTTTGCCTTTCCCCATTTTTCCTCTCAGCACATGAGAGGCCTGGAAGATAGCAGCACTTTTTATTCATAAGAACAAGGAACCTACTCGCCAAGGAATGAGGATTGGGAAGTTAGAAAGAGCCTAGAAACCTGTATGCATCATTGATCCATGTACCGCCCTAAACTACCTAACTCTGGACTTCTTGTCATGAAAAATGTTGAATACTCTATTTCTTTAAGCCCCTGATAACCAAGTTTACTGTTATTTTCAACCAAATGTCATTTTACCTAATTAAGAGGCATGAGATGAAGTGAGGAGAAAAGAGTGCCAGACAAGATGATCATATTTACAAACACCCTGGACAGGAGGAAGCATATACATTAGTGGAACCAATGCTTTCCATTTACACTTGCCCTCCTTCACCTTAAAAATTTATCCATGGATACAAGTAAAGAGAAAAGTGGAAGAGAGATAAAAGTATAACTCATAAGCACTATAGTAATTCAATGCCATCCCAAATATTAATGGAACATCAGACATGGATGCTCACTACACGCTGTGTAGGAGGCAAGAGAGATAATAATGGTTGGAAATGTTCACTCTGAGCCCACCCTTATCTCGTACTCAAGAAAGCAAGGGAGTGAGGAGGACATGATCTTAGGATAACACTGAAATCACTTCAGTTTAGTTTTAATCATCCTACTACTTAATATTACATGAAGAATGATAGATTAATTTTCATAGCAGACAGTTAAGAACCGATGGTCTGGCGTTTTCTTCTTTCTTGTTTTTTCCCTTTATTAATCTTAATGCTGTTGTTCAGGATATATTTCTCTTTTTTTTCCCCAAAAGGAATTTGGGAAACTTTCAAAGTGACTCTTCACTCTTTCTTCTTAACTCTAAATCTATATTTGTTTTATTAGTTAGTAAAATTAAATAGAAGTGGGGAGGATGATATGGGGTGGAGGAGAAACTATTAGTAGGGAATCCAAATAGAAAGTTATTGCAATATTGAAGCAAAATATCAATAGAACTGCGGGAATAGAGAAGCTGGATCCCAGGGATATTGGATAGAATTGGAGGATTTAGCAGACCATTAGATGTTTGGAAGAGTGGGAGTTGGAAAGGAAGGAGTTAAGTTTTCTCCATTTAATACCTGGTGACATCAGATAGATGGATGGTCAGATCAGGAACACAGGAGGCAAAGCAGGTTGGGAAAGAATATGGACATAGTCACTGGAGAACATCGATATAGCCACTGTGGATATTCAAAAGCTAAATATTGGGCCCCTGTTTTATCAGTCATTAGTTGCCACAATAGAGATGTATAACAAAAAAAAAAAAAAATAGGACTCAGTAGTGCACAACAATAAGTAATTGTTTAGCGTATTAGTCTTCAGTGTTCAGCTGATTTGGGTCTGGCTTATCTGAATCTTGGCTAGGTTCACTCCAGGGGTTTGAACTGGTTCACTCTGATTCAAGCACCTGCTGAGAATTTGCATTTCCACCCCACATATACTGAATCAGAACTTACATTTTATGTATAACAATCACCTGGAGATCTATAAGAATCACCTGAGGATCTTGTTAAAATGTAGGTTCTGATTCAGTATATCTGGGACAGAAAGGCAAATTCTCAGCAGAGGGTGAAACTGAAATGAACGAGTTGGAAGCCCTGGTTCATTCACAGGTCTGTGGCCACCAACTGCTGACTGATCTAGATTGGTCTCAGCTGGGAGACTGAAGAAATTCAACTCTCCTCCATGAATCTTTCATATTTCCATAGGCCAGCCAAGCATGTTCTCATGGAAATGGCAAAAATGCAAAAGGCAAGCAAAGCACTTTTTCAAACCTATGTTTGTGTCACACATGGTAATATGCCACTGGCCAAATCAAACATTAAGGAGAGCCCATATTCAAGGTTGGGGAGCAGATCCCACTTCTTTAGTGACAGAAATTAAAAATTCACATGACAAAGGGCTAGAAAACCAAGAAAGATAGATAATTGGGGTCATAAGTGTAATAAATCTACACATCAACCATGTTTTAGACACTATTCTAGATCCTGGGGATATAGCAGTGAACATAACAAAGTGCTTATTCTAATTGGGGTTATGTTCCATTTAGAGAAATGGAAAAATAAGCAAATACAGAGAAAGTAAATACATAGTTTTGAGCACTCATAAGTGCTATAATGAAAATGGTAGGCATTCTCTATAGAGAATGATCAGAAATGAAGGCAATCTATTTTAAATGGGTAGACCAGGCAAGGCCTTTCTATCAAGGTGACATTTGAACAAAAAATAAAATTATGGAACCAACCTTATGATCATCTTGGGGATGGATTTTCCTGGTAAAAATAAAAGACCCTAAAGCAGGAATGGGTTTCATAATAAAGCTTGGGTGATTGGTTCAGATTGAGTAAGGGAGTGTTCTGGTTACCTGGTGCCGCTCTGACTGGAATATATCACAGTGGGATGGCCTCAACAAACAGGAGTTTATTCTCTTACAGTTTGAAGGCTTTAAGTCTGAGTTCAAAGTGCCAGGATCTAGGGGCTGGGTGAAAACCCCTCAACCTTGAGCTTCAGCCCTGCCTTCAGCTCCCAGCCCACTGAAGCTAGAGGCTTTTCTCCATTTGGACAGCTACTGGCTGCTGAGACTGACAAGCCCAAAGTTGACAAGTAAAAAGGCACAGTCCCAATGTTACCAAACATGGCAGGCCATTAATTTAAGTCCATTGAAAGTCCCAAAGTTGGCAGAACATGGTAGGCTGCTAAACAATGACATGGCTACATGCAGGGTTCAAGTGTGCCATAAGCTAGAGGCCATTCCCAAAGCTGTTTCTTATATACAGGAAGAAGACCACATATCCAAAGCAGGTACTCAGCTGCTCCAATAGATTCTGCCATGGAGGTAATTACTAATCTCACCATGGGGAATAACTACATTCAGCTGCCCAGCCACTCAACCAGGCATAGCCAAATTGACACACAAATGTAACCACCACAATTCCACCCCTTGTCAACTTGGCACCTGTACAGATCTTCAGTGGGTGGTATCTGTACAGATCTCTTCACTGGGTGACTCCAGTCCCCTAGTTCCTGAGTGGCAACCTCATCCCCTTGGCCTGGCAGGCCCTGTTCCTCTCCCTCTTGGGCATGGCAGCCCTGCCCCCTCACTGTTGGGTGGCAGCTATGACTCCATCCCACTAGCTTACATGAATGAGCAGCCCCACACTCCAGAACCAAGTTGGTGAAGGTCTGGCTCTTTGAAACCTAGGGGCTATGGTGGTTCCACCCCCAAAGGCCATGGTCCCACCCTTGAGGCTGAGGCAGTTCTACTTCCTGTTTCTTTGGTCTCTCTGTTTCTACCAATTAATGCCCCAGGGCAACCCACTCCACTGGAAATCTTCCTGCCCAAAGGACACCTAGCTTTCTTACTCCATGGGCTGGCCAACCTGCTACTTCATTTCATGCTGGTCTCTTCTACCAATTAATGCCTGCAGTCAACCCACTTTGCCAGGAAGCTGACTACCCAGTGGCATCCAGCTTTCTTCTCTGTGGGCTGGTAAGGCTGTTGCTGTCTCCTGCCAGTCTCTGGGCTCTGCTACTGCTGTCTCTTATGCCACATGCTGAGGTTTTTCTGCCAGGGTCTCAGGTCAAGGATGCACTCCACTCCTGTTTCCACATTTTTGATATCTGTCAGAGCAACACTCCACTCTCTTGGTACCATATTCTGTTCTGGTTACCTAGTGCTGCTCTGATAGGAATATATCACAAATGTGGTGGCTTTAACAAACAGGAGTTTATTGTCTTACAGTTTGGAGGCTTTAAGTCCAAGTTCAAAATGCCAAGCTCTAGGTGCTGGGTGAAAGTCCCTCAGCCTTGGGCTTCAACTCTGCCTTCTGCTCCTGGCCCACTGAAGCTGGAGTCTTTTCTTTACTCAGACAGTTGTTGGCTTTGAGGCCAACAAGCCCAAGGTTGACAAGTAAAAAGGCACAGTCCCGATGTTACCAAACCACATGGCAGGCCATTCATTCAAGTTCATTGGAAGTCCCAAGGTTGGCAGAGTATGGCAGGCTGCTGAACAACGACACAGCTACATGCAGGGTTCAAGCATGCCAAATCTAGAGACTGTTGCCCAAGGCTTCTCCTTATATATAGGAAGCAGACTACATCCCTAAGGCAGCTACTCAGCTGTTCTCAGTAGATTCCAACATGGAGTTGATTACCAGTCTCATCATGGGGAATACTATATCCAGCTGCCCAGCCACTGAAACAGGCCCAGCTAAGCTGACACACAAACTTAACTACCACAGGGGAGAGATTGCACTAAACAAAGGGCACAATGAACAAATCCCTCGTTGCTAACTAGTAAGGATCTGTATGAATCTAATTCCCACCTCAAAATGGATCAAGTCTTCACCTTCCCACTTCTCCATCCTTGTCACCAGCCACCCAAGAGGTACTCTCTCTGTCCAACCCCAACCATGCAGAGCTAGGTCACAAATTAGATGGATACTGTCCATTAGGTCAGCTGGTCATGAAGTACCTCTCTGACCTCCAGCTACCCAAAGCAGAGCTCATAAGTTAGAAGAACTCAGTCTGTCCTTCAGCCTGGTAAACAGACAAATGCCAGCCCTTGTTGGCTCATTGCCCCTGTGGGTTTGTTAATTCCTTGGAATGATTCATGGAATTTGCAGGGAGTATCTATACTTATGGGGACCTATTCATTATAATTTAAAATAATACAAAAAAAGAAACAAGGTCTGGGAGGGATCCTGGTATGAGGCTTCCATTTTCCTAGTAACATATCACTTTTCAAGAAAAGATGCTTTCACCAATGCAGGAAGCCCCAAGAATTTCCATGTTCAGGACCTTTTATTGGCTTCATGGCATAGTCATGATTCATTGGATCATTGCATGTGCATGACTGAAATCATTCCTTCCTCACTTTCTGAACTTAGGTGACCACATTTGTGGCCCTCACTCATTTGCACACATTTTCCAGTGTTGTGTGATTATTTTGAAAGACAAAGATACTTTGGAAATTCCAAGAGCTATCTATCAGAAAAGGATCCCTAGTGGTGCAGTGGTTAAGCACTTGGGTGCTAACTGAAAGGTTGGTGCTTCAAACCCACCAGCTATTCCATGAGAGGAAGATGTGGTGGTCTGCTTCTATAAAGATTACAGCCCTTTGGTGGAACCACTGAGACTATGGCCCCTAGCTGTCCTTCCAGTCTGGAATTGAACCCACACCTGTGGCTTCCAGCCAAACAAAAGACAAAATGAGTTGAACATTGTGATGGTTATGTTTTTGTGTCAACTTGGCTGGGCCTGGTTGAGTGGCTGGGCAGCTAGTGGTAGTTATTCCCCATGATGTGAGTGGCAATCAACTCCATGGTGGGATCTACCACTAGCAGCTGAGTAGCTGCCTTTGGGATGTGGTCTGCTTTCTCTATATAAGGAGAAGCCTTGGGAATGGTCTCTAGCCTATGGCACACTTGGACCCTGAGTGCAGCCGTGTCATTGCTTAGCAGCCTGCTATGCTCTGCCGACCCTGGGACTTTTAATGGACTTAAGTTAATGGCCTGCCGTGTGGTTTGGTAACATCAGGACTGTGCCTTTTTATTTGTCAAACTTGGGGCTTTTCAGCCTCAGCAGCCAGCAGCTGTCTGAGTGAAGAAAAGCCTCTAGCTCCAGTGGACCAGGAGCAGGAGGCAGAGCTGGACCCCAAGATTGAGGGGCTTTCACCCAGCCCCTAGAGCCTGGCACTTTGAACTTGGACTTAAATCTTCCAAATTGTAAGAATAAACTCCTGTTTATCCTTACAATATAAGGCCATTCCATTTGTGGTATATTTCTTGTCAGAGCGGTACTGGGTAACCAGAACAAACATGTACCTGAGGTAGATACACTCCTTGGAGAGAACAATCATGGGAGAAAGAAGGGCTGTTTATGAACAGAGAGACAGCTCAGGGGGCAGGAATCCATGGAGGAATGGACACAGGGAAGAGGTAACTATCAGGAGGAAGTGGGAGGGGAGCTGTTGCATTGGGGTAAATTGTAGTCAATGTCATGAGACAAAGTATATGTGAACTGCTGTATGGAAAGTGTATTTGCTCTGTAAATTTTCACCCAAATCACAATAAAAGAAATAAAAAATAAAAAAGACTACAGCCTTAGAAACTCTATGAGGCAGTTCTATTCTGTCCTATAGGGCCATCATGAGTCAAAAATTGACTCAATAACAAGTTTTGTTTGTTTGTTTAATCTTTCAGGAACCAAAGGCAAAGGCAAAAAGGAGTTCTCTATCTTACAGAGGTCAATGCAGTTAGAGCAGGACATGTACACCATGTATATTAGTCAGGATGTAGAATGCCCAATCTTCCTTCTGAAGAGTGGCTGGTGGGTTTGAACTGCCAGCCTTCTGGTTAGCAGTCAAATGCCTTAGGCACTATGCCACCAGAGCTCCTATGATAAGTCATAGTAACAAAGAAAACCCCCAAATCTCAATGACTTAATACATGAAAGCTTATTTCTCACTCACTCTAAATCTATTGCATGTTCAGTTGCTCTCCTGGACAGCTGCCTACAAGCATTACTTGACTTCAGGCTGTTCCATCTTGTAGCTAAGTCATCTCAACCTGAGCTCCTCAGTTGCTCCATAAAAGGAGAAAAGAGCTGAGAGCCTATAGGAACTTCCCCAGTTCAGAGGTTATACACATCACTTCTCTCTAAAATTCATTGGCCAGAAATTTTCACATGACCTGGTCCGATTGCAAGGTTCTGGAAAATGTGGGGAAGTATATGAATATGTAGGAGCTCTGGTAGCATAATGGCTAAGACACTTGCCTGCTAACCAGAAGGCTGGCGGTTCAAACCCACCAGCCACTCCTCGGAAGGAAGGTTGGGCAATCCTACTTCCGTAGTGATACTGCCTCGGAAACCCAAGGAGGGGTCGCTATGAGTCGGGGCCGACTCGACGGCACATAACAACAACAACAACAACATATGAATATGTAGTGAGCATTAAAATCTATGCCACAGCAGGATAAGTTTAGATTTTATTTTATGTGTAATGAGAAGCCATTAGAGGATTATAAGCAGAGAAGGGACATGATCTTATTTATATTTTCAAAAGAGTATTCTGTGGAGAATATACTGTAGGGAGGCAAAAGTGGCAGTGGGAAGACCAGTTAGTAGCTCTCATATGTTGATCCAGGAAAGAGATTAAGGTGGCTTAGACCAAGGTGTAGGGGTAGAGGTAGGGAGACATGGTCATATTTAGGATATGTTTTGAAATGAAATGAAAGAAGCATTTGGACAGATTATTTGTTAAAACCAAATCTCAGAGCATTGTTACTTTGGAGTATTTTCTGAGACTGAAATAGAGAAAACCATTTCTGTTTTTCTATTCATTGTAACAGCATTATACTTATATAGCAAATTTTAACTTATCTTTTTCCTGTCTGTCTTAAGACTAAAGATGTATTGTTTTCCTTCGAGAGCCTTTGGGAGGTATTCAAATAAATACACAGAGACCATATTTAGGACATGAAAGTAAAACCAAAAGAATTTGGTGATGGCACAAGTGTGGGATATAAGGGGAAAAAAGCAATCAAGAATGACACCTAATATTCAGAAACTTGGAGAATGGTGATTCCATTTACTGAAATAGGGAAAACTATCTAGAAGGAGCTCTGGTGGCATAGTGTCTAAGGCACTTGACTGCTAACCAGAAGGCTGGCAGTTCAAACCCACCAGCCGCTCCTTGGAAGGAAGGTTGGGCAATCTACTTCCATAGCGATACTGCCTCGGCAACCCAAGGAGGGGTCGCTATGAGTTGGGGCCGACTCAACGGCACATAACAACAACAACATCTGGATAAAGAAGGAATAGGTTCAGTTGCAGAAATCAGGAGTGCTTTGAGGCCTGATAAGTTTGAGATGGGTAACAGACAGACAAGTAGAGATAATGAGTGGACAGAGAGTTGATGTTTCAATATCGCATTCAGGAGAATGTTAAGGGCTATGATAACAAATATGGGCATAACTAGCATATAGATGGTACCTTAAACCATGGGACACTACACAGCCATCCAGGAAAAATAGGTAAAGTAGAAAAGACTGACATTGACTGAGCCCTGGGGACCTCCACATTTAGAAAATTAGAAAGAAGAGAAGGAACTAAACATGACCGAGGATGTTAACATCACCAAGAAAGAATAATAAGTGAATTAAGACTATTAGGTGAGGCATTCTGGAAACTAAATAAAACACTTCAGGAAGGAGAAGTGCCTACTGTGTCATATGCTGCTGAGAGGTTAAGTAAGATGAGGACAAGAATGAACCATTGGATTTAATAGAATGATTTCATTTCTATCTTTGGGAAATGTGGCTTCAACAAAATATTGGGGAGTGACTGAGATCGGTTAACAGAAGAATGTGAAGGGAGTGGAGACAAGAGAAATTGAGATATAAATTGGAGAAAAGGAATGTATAATGGGGAGAAGGGAATGTGTAAGGGAGGATTTTTTTTTTTTTTTTAAGGCTGATGTTATAGTATGCTTGTATAATGGGGAAATAGAGAAAAAATATGATGCTGGTGAGGAAGGAATATAGGAACAAAGATTTTGAGTGGGAAAGTGAGAAAGGGTCCAGGGTTGACCTACAACAGGAGGATAGATAATATACGGTAGCTGGAGGGAAGGTGGACATATGGGTAGCCATAGGCTGGTAGAATTGAAGATAAAATGGAATGTTTCATTTTTCATTGTTTCTGTTTTCTCTATGAAATAAAAGTCAAGGTCATCAGCTGAAGTTGAGGAAAGAGGGGCTGTTAGATGTTGAGAAGAGAGAAAAAGTTGTACAATAGTCAAATTGTAGAGCTGGCGAATGAAATGACTAGAGAAATATTTTAGGATTGCCAGGCAATGTTGAGGGGACTACTTGAGTTTTGGGAATTGACAAGAAAATTTAGAGCTCAATCAACATAATTGTGTTTTTGTGTGCTGTAGGCACAAATCAGGTAGAGAAGTATTGACATGGGGTTTTGGTCAGATAAGTAAAATTGAAGGGGAGGAATGGAGTCAAGCGTATATGCCAGATGTGATTATAGGATGGAATATTGAATCTAAACTGTGTAAATACAGAAGTAAGAACATGAGGGGACTATGGAAAATAAAAAGTAGTGGAATCAATGGACTAGAGATCCTGATGAGTATTAAGTATTGTTGGACTTGAGATACCCCGGGGGTATGAACAGAAAGATAGGAGGTGATGGTCAAAGAGTGAGAGGTCTGAAATAGAAATTTTGGAGGTAGTGCAGTTATTGGTGATAAAAGTCCAGGTTATAATTCACCATGAAAGTGGAAGGCTGGAAACAAGTGGAGGAAAATATAACTAGAAGTGAGGAAGCCAAGGAAGTGAGCAGACAGGGAAATGGATTAGTTATGCGTGCATATTACAGTCACCAAAAGTGAAGACAGGAATAGTGACTGGAATAGTGAGAAGACAGTAATCCAGGGGCTAAAATCTCTAGTGGATGAGAGGGAATGAGCAATAGATGAGCCAGGAAATGGTTGTAACAAAAGTGGTTACATAATTGAACATCATATGCTTCAAAGGGGCTGGGGCTTAAAAGAGAAGAAAGGAGTAATGGTCTGGAAGTGGCAGGAAAGAGCAGTAAGTGCATTATGCACAGGTCCAGGCTCTACGGTCCATGGAGTATAGACAAAGAACGGCCACCATATAAGACACCTGCAGTGGTGGAAATGTAATCTGAAAACAGCCAACTTTTGGAGCCAACTTTGAAGAAGAGATTGAGGATTTTGTTGGTAACAGACTATGTGTTCTATGGAGATTGGGGAGATTGGAAGGGTGAGTTAGACTAGGACAAAATTTGGAACCATATTGGGGATAACCACCAGAATGGTAATTGTTAACTGGAGAGGCACAGATCTCTGTAGAAGGTCTGATAGACATAGAAATAAGGGAAAATGAGATTGGTCCTGAGGTCAGGAGGGGAAAGTCCATAATCTTTCTAATTAGAGCACTCTCTGTGACCCTGAGGGAGCTCTGGTAGCATAGTGCCTAGGGCACTTGACTGCTAACCAGAAGGCTGAAGATTCAAACCCACCAGTGGAAACCCAAAGAAGGGTGGCTATGAGTCGGGTCTGACTCGATGGCACATAACAACAACAACAACTGTGACCCTAAACAGTTAGACAGCCTGTAATGGTAAAACAGGTGGTGTGATGAGGATAGTGTAGAGGTCTTATCAGGGGTGCATGATGCTCAATGGCCTTCCCTGAAATCCTGCTGTGGGAAGGGCAGCCTTCTTGTCAAAGGACCTCAGGATTCTAGGATCTTCCTCTTGAGATTATCCTGAGAAAGTTCACAATCTTAGGAGTAGGGTACTTATGGGTGCTATAAAATATGTCATGGGAAAATTGCTTGATGATCTTAGTAAAACTAGGTTCAGAGGAATCTGGAGAGAGATTGAAGGAGAGAGATCCAATGCACAGATGACAGTTTGGCCTGGAGAAAAAAAAAAAAAAAAAACAGCCTTCAGCTAAAAGAGGCAGCAGGAATATGAAATGCATACATCAAGACCCAATGTCCTACTTTTTATAATAAATAAATTATAATGTCCCTTGTGACATAAAACCAAACTCCCTGCTGTCAAGTCTATTGAACTCATAGCGACCCCTCCTTGGGTTTTGGAGGCAGTATCTCTACTGAAGTAGATTGCCCAATCTTCCTTCTGAGGATTGGCTGCTTTGAACCACCTGCCTTCCGGTTAGCAGTCAGATGTCTTAGGCACTCTGCCACCAGAGCTCCTAGAAAGGTAATATATAATAAAGGCATATGTATTTCAGTATGTGAATGCCAGACATATGACATTAGGAGATATGATGAATATGCCACAGACATATACCTTTATTTAGAATAAAGAGAATGTGACCATGACAGTAAAGTTTTGTCTTACTTTTATGGTAGTTGGATTCCTATAAAATCCAGGATATATTAAAAAATCATTAAAAAATATTCTTTATGCAGTAGGTAGAAAAATTGTACCTCTCAAGGATGATATGTCCTAATCTTCTTAGCTTGTGAGTATGTTACTTCACATGGCAAAAGAGACGTTGCAGATGTCATTAATGAAGAAATCATGAGGTGCAGAGATAATTCTGGATAATCCAGATCACCGTCATTGTTAGGTGCTATTGAGTTGGTTCCAGTTCATAGTGACTCTGTGTACAATAGAACGAAACACTACCTAGTCCTGTGCCATCCTCACAATCCTCACTATGCTCGAACCTATTGTTGCAGCCACTGTGTAGATCCATCTCATTGGGGGTCTTCTTTTTCACTGACCCTCTTCTTTACCACGCATGATATCCTTCTCTAGAAACTGGTACCTCCCAATAACGTGACCAAATTACAAAAGATGCAGTCTGGCCCTTCTTGCTTCTAAGGGTCATTCTGGCTGTACTTCCTCGAAGGTGGATTTGTTTGTTCTTCTGACAGTCCATAGTACATTCAATATTCTTCCCCAACACTAAAATCCATATACATCAGTTCTTCTGTAGAATTCCTTATTCATTGTCCACCTTTCACATGCATACAAGGCTATTGAAAATTGATTTGAGTCAGGCACACTTTAGCTGTCAAAGAGACATCTTTGCTTGTTAACACTTTAAAGAGGTCCTTTGCAGCAGATTTTCCCAAAGCAATACATCCTTTGACCCCTTGATTGGTGCTCCTGTGGGCATGGACTGTTGGATGCAGGTAAAATGGAATTTTTAGCAACTTTAATCTTTTCTCCACTTATGGTGATGCTTATTGGTCCAATTGTGAGGTATAATTCATACTGAAAGCTGTAGTCTTTGATCTACATCAGTAAATGTGTCAAGTCTTCTTTCAGCAAGCAAAGTTGTGTCTTCTGCATATTGCAGGTTGTTATGGAGTCTTCCTCCACTCCTGATGCTGCATTCTTCTTCATATAGTCCAGATTCTCAGATTATTTGATCAGCATATTGATTGAATAAGTATGGCTAAGGATATAGTCTTGACACACACCTTTCCTGATTTTAAACCATGCAATATCCCCTTATTCTGTTCCAGTGAGTGCCTTTTGGTCTATGCATAGGTTCCTCATGAGCATAATTAAGTTTTCTGGAATTCCCATTCTTCACAGGTTACCATAATTTGTCATGATCCACACAGTCAAATGTCTTTCTGTGGTCAATAAAACACAGGTAAATATCTTTCTGGTATTCTTTGCTTTCAGTCAAGATCCATCTGACATTTGCAATGATATACTTCCTTCCATGTCCTCTTCTGAATCTGGTTTGCATTGCTGGAATTTCCCTGTGAATAAACTGCTGCAACCGTTTCTAAATTATCTTCTACAAAATTGTGCTTATGTGTGATACTAATGATATTGTTAAATAATTCCCTCATTTTCTTGCATGACCTTTCTTTGGAATGGACAAAAATATAGATCTCTTCTAGTTGGTTGGCCAGGTAGCTGTCTTTGAAATTTCTTGGCATAAACAAATGAGTGCTTCCAACGTTGTATTCACTTGTTGAAACACCTCAATGGGTATTCCATCTACTCCTGGAGACTTTTTTTTTTTTTTTTTTTTTACCAATTCCTTCAAGTGCAGCTTGGATTTCTTCCTTCAATACCATTGGTTCTTGATCACATGCTGCCTCCCGAAATGGCTGAATAGTGACTAATTCTTTTTGGTACAGTGATTCTATGTGTTCCTTCCATCTTCTTTTGATGTTTCCTGCATTACTCAATATTTTGCCCATAGAATCCTTCAATATTGCAACTTGAAGCTTGAATTATTCCTTCAGTTCTTTCATCTTAAGAAATGCTGAGCATGTTCTACCCTTTTGATTTTCTAACACCAGGTCTTTGTACATTTCATTATAATACTTCACTTTATCTTCTTGAACCACCCTTTATAATCTTCTCTTCAGATCTTTTACTTCATCTTTTCTTCCATTCACTTTATCTGCTCTCTAGTCAAAAGCATGTCTCAGAGTTCCTTCTGATATCCATTTTGGTCTTTTCTTTTTTTTTTTTTCCTGTCTTTTTAAAGACCTTTTGCTTTCTTCATGTATGATTTTCTTAATGTTATCCCACAACTTGTCTAGTTTTTGGTCTTTGGTGTTCAATGTGTCCAATCTATTCTTCATATGGTTTCTAAATTCAGGTGGAGTACACTCAAGGTCATACTTTGGCTCTCATGGACTTGTTTTAATTTTCTTCAGCTTCAACTTGAACTTGCATAGAAGCAACTGATGGTCTGAACTGTTCCACAATCAGCACCTGGCCTTGTTTTGACTGGTAATATTAAGCTTCTCCATTGTCTCTTTTCACTTCTATAGTATATTTGATTCCTGTATATTCCATCTGGTAAGGTTCATGTGTATAGTCACCATTTATGTTGTTGAAAAAATGTTATTTACAATGAATAAGTTTTCAGTTATGCAAAATTCTATCATACCATCTCCAGCATCATTTCCCTCACCAAGGCCATATTTTCCAACTACTGATGCTTCTTCTTTGTTTTCCAACTTTCATATTCCAATCACCAGTAATTATCAATACATCTTGATTGCATGCTTGGTCAATTCCAGAATGCAGAAGTTCATAAAAGTCTTCAATTTCTTCATTTTTGGCTTTAGTGATTGGTGCATAAATTTGAATACTAGTAGCACTAGCTAGTCTTCCTTGTAAGCATATGGATATTATCCTATCACTGACAGCATTTTACTCCAGGATAGATCTTGAAATGTTCTTTTTGACGATGAAATGTAATGCCATTCCTCTTCAATTTGTCATTCCAGCATAGTAGATCATTTTATAGTCCCTTTCAAAATGGCCAGTCCATTATAGCTCACTAATGCCTAGGATATAAATCATTATGCGTTCCATTTCTACTTTTCCTAGAATCATACTTTGTACATTCCATATTCAAATTATTAATAAGTGTTTGCAGCTGTTTCTTCTCATTTTGAGTCATGCCACATCAGCAAATGAAGGTCCTGAAAGCTTTACTCCATCTGCTTGGTTAAGGTCACCTCTACTTTGAGGAAGTTCTTCCCCAGTCATATTTTGAGTGCCTTCCAACCTGAGAGACTTTCATCTGACAGTATATCAGACAATGTTTCACTGCTCTTCATAAGGTTTTCAGTGGCCATTTTTTCAGAAGTGGACTGCCAAGTCCTTCTTCCTGGTCTTTCTTAGTCTGGAAGCTCCACTGAAGCCTGTCCACCATGGGTGAACTTGCTGGTATTTGAAATTCCAGTGGCATAGCTTCCAGCATCACAGCAACACACAAACCACCATAGTATGACAAATGACAGACAAGTGGTGGGGATTATTCATATGGGCTCAATTTAATCATTAAAGTCAGAGAGAGATTTGATGATGCTATGCATCTGGCTTAGAAGACATAGGAAGGAATCATAAGCCAAGAAATGCCAACAGTCTCTAGAAGGTGGAAAGGCCAAAGGAATGGATTCTCCCCATAGAACCTCCAGAAGTATTGCAGTCCTGCTAACTACTTAATTTTAGCCCAACAAAATGTGTTTCAGACTTATGACCTCTAGAAGTATATGACAACAAGTTTGTATCGTTTAAGTCCTGAAATTTGTGGTCATTTGTTACAGCAGCATTAGGAAACTAGTACACTTTATTTTTACAAATATCAGAGCTAGGTTCTAGGCTCTAGTAATAATAAGCAGTGTTTCGCCTGCAGAAATATCTCAAGGAACATTGAAAAGTCATTTAGGAGTGTGGGACAAAATTTCCTTGTGCAGGACTGTGCCACTAATTACAGGACACTCAGCATTCCCAACGCCCACATCTAAATCCCAGCCACTCTCTCTGAGCCAATGTCACAACAGAAACATGCCTTTGCAAATATCCAATTCACAAAAGAAAGCCCCTCCCTTAATGGATGCATCTAGAGTTGAGGAGACTTGAAGGCATTCATATGTGAGCACATATTTGAATTAGAAACCCTGTGTCAAAGATACTTTCCCTAACTTGTAGTTACTTGGCACTCAGTAGCCTCAAACCAGACACTTTTTCAGTGCAGATGTCAATAAACTATTGGAATTTTGACCAATTAATAAAGACTCTTGGATTGATTCCTTAAAGGCCTGTATTCAGCCCCTCATCTCCTACCCCTGAAATTGGGACTAAGAACAGAATCTTCATTTGATAATCAACTCCATCATAATCCATAGCCTTCTAGTTTCCCAGGGAGGCATCTTTAATGAAATCCCCAACCATTATAAAAATTCATAAACAGGGAGAATTAGTGCAGATAAAATGGAAAAATGAAGTTATTCTCCTTTCAGTATCCATTGCTATAGAATATATTTTAAAAAATAAATAAAAATTAAAAATAAAAGTGTTTTTTATATAACACTTCTTCCTCCCTCAACACTCATTTGCTATTATTTGCCAAGGTGGTGCATATGCAACTGCTTTCAGAAGTGAGATGTTGTAAAGCAATGCATGATAGGCCTCTGTGTTACAGTGGATGCAGTAACAATGTCACTGGAGAGTTCAACAAGGGGTTCTCTATGTAACACCACAAGAAAGGACCACAGAATTCAGAGCTAGTAATACATAGACTAGGAGTCCCTCACTGCTGAGTTGGTTCCAACACATAGCTACTCCTCCTTGCGTTTCCAAGTCGGTATCTCTAGGGAAGCAGATTGCCTTCCCTGGGTGGTGAAAATGGGTTAAGCATTCAACTACTAGCCAAAAGGTTGGTGGTTCAAATCCACCCGCAGGCCTGACAATTTGCTTCTGAAAGGTTTCAACCTTGGAAACCCTATGGAGCAGTTCTACTCTTCACACAGGGATCACAATGAGTTGGAGTCAAGTCAATGGCGATTAACAATACACAGACTAGAACTAAGACAGGAAGTCCTTCAGTTTGGGAGCACAACACTGGGAGTGGATGAGGAGTGAAGGCAAGAGAAATAACTGAGTATTTCATTCTAGAGCCAGTGTTGTAATTAGCCCTCACCCAGTAGACCAGGCACAAACGCATTGCTTAGCATATCAGGCTGTCTGTCCTCTGGGAAGACTGCATGGCTCAGAATAACAGAGCAGGGTGAGACAGCTCATTACAGAACTGTTCGCTGCGTAAGAACGGGAAGATCTAATTTCTGCCTCTCTCTCTACTTAAGAATGTAGTTTGATCATTACCAAGTCAGAGGATGCTCTTTTCAGTTAGGGAAAAGTATGATGAATATTCTTTCAAGTTAAATGTGTAGAAAATTATTGTATTATTCACCTCACCTTAGATTGTGATCTCTGCTCATCCCTACATGAAGGTTAGGAATTTTGTTTTGTTCCTTTTTAACATGGTGTATTATGGAGAAATCAGCTTATAAATTCCTCAGTCATTCCCATTCCTCCCTCATTTTCAAACTCCCATTTTAATTTAACCAGATTTTTTTGTCAAGCAGATCAAAATCAACTTCCTAGGTGGAAAATGATCCCCAGTTATTATTCACAATTCAATGTTATTGTTAGGTGCCATTGAGTCAGCTCAGACTCATCGTGACCCTATGTACAACAGAACAAAACACTGCCCAATTCTTTCCAGTAATAAATCAGTGGCCAATTTTTTCAGAAGTGGATGGTTTTGTCATTCTTCTAAGTCTGTCTTAGACTAGAAGCCCTACTGAAAGCTGTCCACCCAAGGGTATTTGAAATATCCGTGGCATAACCTCCAGCCTCACAGCAACACGCCAGCCACCACAGTATGACAAAGTGACAGAAGAGTGCTGATGATTCAATAAGTAACCCAAAAATGGAATTAACATAATTTGCAAAAATAAAGTGTGGTAGAGGTATGATAAGGAGCCATGGTAGTGCAATGTTTAAGTGTTTGGAAAATTGCAGATCAAACCCACCTAGCAGCTCAGAAGGATAAAAAGATCTGGTAATCTGCTTCTGTAAAGATTATAATCTAGAAAACTCTAAAGGGAAGTTCTACTCTATCACTATGAATTGAAATCGACTAGACAACACACAACAATAGGATGAACTCAAAAATCACTCATTTACCAAAATAATAATAATATATATATATATATATATATATAATAATAATTACAATATAGTATATATATTATGTAACATATATATTAGGAGCTCTGGTAGGGTAGTGCCTAAGGTACTTCACTGCTAACCAGAAGCCTGGCGGTTCAAACCCACCAGCCACTCCTCAGAAGGAAGGCTGGGCAATCTACTTCCGTAGTGATACTGTCTCGGAAACCCAAGGAGGGGTCGCTATGAGTCAGGTCCAACTCGATGGCACAGAACAACAGCAACCACAGTAATATATATCGTGTATATAATGTATATATATAAACTCTTTTTTTTTTAAATGGAAAATGTTACCAAATAAAAACACTTCTTTGTAATAAGAAACAGAAAGACATCAAGTTACTAATAGAGTTGAGGTAGAGATCCTCTTAAAGTTTCCTACAGTGACCCTGGAATGCCAACACTTAAATAGATTTCAAACAATCCTCCCATTTTCCCCCCTTAAAATTTTCATTGTGGTTAAATACATGTAATAAAACATTTCAACCATTATTACATGTACAATTCATTGACATAAGCTATACTCAGTGTGTTATAAAACCATCATCCACTATCTGTTTCCAAATTTTTTCATCGTCCTTACCAAAAACTCTGCACCAATAAGCCCTCATTTACCCCACCCACATGCCCCAGTTAACCACTAATGAACTTTGGTCACTGCATTTGTGCATTCTGGATATTTCATGTAAGTGGGACCATACAATGTAAGTCCTTTTGTGTCTGACTTAAAACACTCAGCATAAAGTTTGTAAGGTTCATCCATGTTAGAGGATGTATTAGAACTTCATTTCTTTTTATGACTGAATAATATCCCATTGCATGTATTATCACATTTTATTTATCTATTTAACTGTAGAAGGATACTTGGGTTGTTTCTACCTTTTGGCTATTGTGAGTAGTGCTACAATGAACATTGCCATACAAATACCTATTTATGTTCCTGCTTCAGTTCTTTGAGGGTTATACCAAGCAGTGGAATTGCTGGGTTTTAAGGTAGTTCTATTTTTAACTCTTTGAGATACCTCCAATCTGTTGTCTGTAGCAGTTGAACCATTTTTATAATCCCACCACCAGTGGATGAGGATTCCAATTTCTCTCTATACTCCCAACACTTGTTGTTTTCTTTTTTTCTGATAATAGCCATCCTAGTGGGTGTGAGCGAGCTCTGGTAGCATAGTGCCTAAGGCACTTGACTGCTAACCAGAAGGCTGGTGGTTCAAACCCACTCCTCGGAAGGAAGGTTGGGCAATCTACTTCTGAATGATATTGCCTCGGAAACCCAACAAGAGGTCACTATGAATCAGGTCCGACTAGATGGCACATAACAACAGCTGTGGGTGTGAGAAGTCCCTGGGTGGTAAAAATAGTTAAGCACTCAGCTAGTAGCTGAAAGCTTGGTGGTTCAAACCTACCCAGATCTGCCTTAGGAGACAGACCTGGTGATCTGCTTTCAAAAGATCACAGCCTTGAAAACCTTATGGATCAGTTCTACTCTGCACACATGGGGTCGCCATGAGTCAGAATCAACTCAATGACAGCTAACAACAAGTGGATGAGAAATGCTATTCCATTGTGGTTTTGATTTGCATTTCTCCAGTGACTAATCAGAAGGTGCTCTGGTGGTGCAGCGCCGAAGGCATTTGACTGTTAACCTGAAGGTTGAAGATTCAAACCCACCAGCCACTCCACGGAAAAAAGATGGGACAATCTACTTTCGTAAAGATTTACTGACTTGGAGACCCATTATGGATTGCTATGAGTCAAAATCAATTTGATGGCAGTGGGTTTGGGTTTTTGTTAATGAAAATGACCTGATAAGGAGCTCTGGTAGCATAGTGCCTAAGGCACTTGACTGCTAACCAGAAGGCTGGCGGTTCAAACCCACCAGCCACTCCTCGGAAGAAAGGTTGGGCAATCCTACTTCCGTAGTGATACTGCCTCGGAAACCCAAGGAGGGGTCGCTATGAGTCGGGGCCGACTCGACGGCAAATAACAACAACACAACAACAATGACCTGATATGGAGCCCTGGTGGCACAGTGGGTGAGGTATTTGGCTACTAACCAGAAGATTCATGCTTCAAACCCACCAGCTGCTCCATGGAAGGAAGATGAGGCAGTCTACTTCCATAAAGATTTACAGCCTTGGAAACTCTATGAGGGTCATTATCAGTCAGAATTAACTTGATGGCAGTGGGTTTGGTTTGGCTTGAATGACCTGATATTGAGCATCTTTTCATGTTCTTGTTGGCCATTTGTATACCTTCTATTCAAGTCTTTTGCCCATTTTTTAATTGGGTTGTTTGTCTTTTTGTGGTTGAGTTGTAGAAGTTCTTTATATTTTCTGTATATTAAACCCTTATCAGATACATGGTTCTCAAATATTTTCTCCCAATATGTAGGTTGTCTCTTCATTTTGCTGATAAAATCCTTTGATATAGAAAAGTTTTTAATATGGATGAAGTTCCATTTGCCTATTTTGTCTTTTGTTGCTCATGTTCTTGGTGTCATATTTATTAATCCATTGTTGGAAACTAGGTCTTAAAGCATTAGTTGTATGTTTTATCTTAAGAGTTTTATGGTTTTGGTCCTTACATTTAGGCCTTTGGTCCATTTTTTAGTTAATTTTCATATATGCTGTGAAGTGGGGGTTCAGCTTCAGGTTTTTACATGTGGGGATCCACTTGTCCCAGCACCTTTTATTGAAGAGATAATTCTCCATTGGGTGGACTTGGCATCCTTGTTGAAAATCAATTGGCCATAGATGTATAGGTTTATTTGCAGGTTCTCAATTCTATTCCATTGGTTTATGAGCTCATTATTACAATACCAAAGCCATTGATTACAGTAGCTTTATAAAGTGTTTTGAGATTGGAAGCATAAGTCCTCCTACTTTGTCTTTTTCAAAATTGCTTTGGTTATTTGCAATTCCATATAAAATTTGAGGTGGCTTTTTCCTATATGCATAGAAGACTATTACAATTTTGATAGGGATTACATTGACTCTACATATCACTTTGGGCAATATTGACATCTTAACAATATTAAGTCTTCCAATCCATGAACATGGAATGTCTTTCATTTATTTAGGTATTGAATTTATTTCAAGAATATTTTATAGTTTTTAATATGCAAGTCTTTCATCTGCTGGTTAAATTTATTCCTAGGTATTTAATTCTTCTAAATACTATTGAAAATGAAATTGTTTTCTTAATTTCTTTTTCAGATTGCTCATTGTTGGTGTATAGAAACTTAACTGATTCTTGTGTATTGATCTTGTACCTTGTAATTTTGCTGAATTCATTAGCTACAATAAAAAAAGAACAAAACCAAACTCACTGCCATTTAATTGATTCCAACTCATAGTGACCCCCATTGGCTTTCCAAGGCAGTAAATCTTTATAGAAGTAGATTGCCCCATCTTCCTTCCATAGAGTGGCTGGCAGGTTTGAACAGTCAAACTTCTGGTTAGCAGTCAAATGCCTTAGGCATTGCACCACCATCATATATATATGTACATGTGTATATATCTATCTATATATCTATATCTATATATGGTGTCATCCTAGAAAATGAATAGTTTTACTTCTTCCTTCCTGATACCAACAAATATTTGATGACTGGAACATCAAGGTTAATCTGACAGTCAGTTAATAACCTCTGATAAAACTTCTTCAAAGCTTTATGCTTATAATACCCAAGAAAGCACACAAAATTATGGAGAATTGCAACCACATTGGGTAGTAAGGTTAAAAGTTGAACTTATGCCAGATCTAGGGGTGAGATGATCCCTGAGTGGTGCAAATGGTTTGCTTTCAGCTAGTAATGAAAGGTTGGTAGTTCAAACCCTACCAGTGATACCACTGAAGAAAAGTCTGGCGATCTGTTTCCATAAAGATTACAGCCAAGAAAACTCTATGAACCTCAGTTACTCGGTAACACACAGAGTCATCAACAGTTGGAATCAACCCTATGGCAAGGGGTAGAGGTGGGAGAGTAATTTTCACTGGATTACAAGACACTTATCAAAGTCTACTCATCCCTGTCCAACAGTTGCATCACTGTCAGGAACTGGTCAGCACTTTCTGCTGCTAACATGAGAAAGCAAGTGTTACACTGTGAGGTCATTATTTTCTGAGGTGCTAGAGAGTATATTCACCCCAACCTCTTACACACTTGAGAGCCTCTTTTCCTAGACGCTGGCATTTTTTCAGGAGCTCTGGTGGTGTAGTACCTAAGACATTTGACTGCTAACCAGAAGGCTGGCATTTCAAACCCACCAGTCACTCCTTGGAAGGAAGAGTGGGCAATCTACTTCCATAGAGATACCACCTCAGAAACTCAAGGAGAGGTTGCTATGAGTCAAATCGACTTGATGGCAGTGAGTTGTTTGTTTGTTTGTTTTGGGGAGTAGTTGGCTTCTGTTCAGCTTTTAACCTTACTACTCAATGTTGGAGGAGCTCTGGTAGCCTAAGGCACTTGACTGTTAACCAGAAGGCTGGCGGTTCAAATCCACCAGCCACTCGTTGGAAGGAAGGTTGGGCAATCTACTTCCATAGTGATACTGCCTCGTAAACCCAAGGAGGGTTTGCTATGAGTCAGGTCCAACTCCACGGCACATAACAACAACAACAACACTCATTGTTGGAGCAGCTTTATCAGGTGTTGTTAGCTGACTGCCAGATTAACTGCACTGCACATAGAGAAACGGGCATTTGGGACAAGAGAAATCTCCATCTCAATTTAGCAAACCACACAATATTAATATGTGTTAGGTCCAAAAACTTGGGCTGGGGCTGTTGAACATATCTTTCAGATTTATATCCTAGAAGGGATTTCTTGTTGTTGTTATGTGCCATCGAGTTGGACCCGAATCATAGTGACCCCTCCTTGGGTTTCCGAGGCAGTATCACTATGTAAGTAGATTGCCCCATCTTCCTTCCAAGGAGTGGCTGGTGGGTTTGAACCGCCAGCCTTCTGGTTAGCAGTCAAGTGCCTTAGGCACTATGCTACCAGCTCCTAAATAGTCAATGGAGTTTCAAATCCATATTTGCTTGGCTCATCACTCAAGAAACCAATAAAGGGAATTATAAAAAGTCCCTTCAGTACAAAATAAGGAGAGCATCCTTCTGAAGAATTAAGAAGAATGGACATTTTTAATTACTTAGCACAAGAAAGAAAAATATTTCAGAAAATATTAGTTTTAAGTTCTCTAAATATATAAGAAAATTTTTGCCTTTCTTAAACAGGGACATCAAAGGTCACAATGAAAAAAAGATCTGGCTAAGAGAAGAGAAAACCACAAGGAAATTAAAAATACAGTTTCAGAATTAAAAATCACATTCTCTCACTGCCATCGAGTGAAATCCAACACATAGCGACCCCTCCTTGGGTTTCTGAGGAAGTATCCCTATGGAAGTAGATGCCCAACCTTCCTTTCAAGGAGTAGCTGGTGGGTTTGAACCACCAGCCTTCTGGTTAGCAGTCAAGTGCCTTAGACACTACGCCACCAGAGCTCCTACAAATCACACTGAAGGTAGTAAAAAGCTGAACTTACACAGAAAAGCAAAAATTAACTATGTAGAAGCAAAATGTAAAATATTCTAAAACAGAAAAGAAAGAGAAAGAAAAATTAAAATTTGAGAGAGAAGTTATTAGTTTATGAGAAATACAAGCCAGAAACCCAACCTACATATATCAGGTGTTCTTGAAAAAGAAACCAGCATAAGTTGAAAAACTATCATAAAATTACAATAAAATAAAACTGTACTGAGTGGATAAAACCCAAAATCTACAATAGAAAGAACTCACATATTCCAAAGAACATTAACGAGTGAAAAAAAAAAAAAAAAAAAATCTATATCCAATAGTACTTCTTTCACTTTGTGTTATATGTTTGAGTTCCAGCTTTAAATTAAAAACTCCTTGCACATAGCCTACAGACATCCCTGCCCAATTGCCATAGGATCAAGAGACTCTATAGGATGGAGTAGAGCTACCCTATAGAGGTTCCAAGGCTGTAATCTTTACATCAGTAGACTGCCACATCTTTGTCCTGCAGTGTGGCTGGTGGATTTAAACCATCAACCTTTATATTAGCAGCCAAGTGCTTAACCACCGTGCCACCAGGCCTCTTTTCACATAGTCCAGCGAGGGAGGAAAAAAGATAATAAAAGGAAGCAAAAGTTACCCTAACCTCAGTCTTCTGACACATAGAAATGTCAGCCAGCAATTGGGCCATGTAAGTCTAAAAAATTTTTAGGAGAAAAAACTATGACCTAAATATTATATAATTAACAAAACCACACAAACTCATTGCCATCAAGTCAGATCCGACTCGTAGCGACCCCTCCTTGGGTTTCGGAGGCATTTTCACTACGGACTTTAAATTTAGTATCACCAGCCTTCTGATTAGCAGTCAAATACCTTAGGCACTACACCACCAGAGCTTAGTCACATTGTTAATCATGTGTGAAAGATAATCTCAGATATGCAAGGATCTTGAAAGTAGAACAATCACATCCTTTTCCTGGATAATAAAGAAAACAAAGCAATTCAAAGAAGTATTACAGCCAATGAAAAAGTAATCAACATTGAAGACTCAAAGAAGGAGAAAGTACCAGTGCAAAAGAAGATAATGAGAATCTATCAAATGTTTCTCCCCAGTTGCTATGTTGTTGTTGTTGTTGTTATGTGCCGTCGAGTCGGCCCCGACTCATAGCGACCCCTCCTTGGGTTTCCGAGGCAGTATCACTACGGAAGTAGGATTGCCCAACCTTCCTTCCGAGGAGTGGCTGGTGGGTTTGAACCGCCAGCCGTCTGGTTAGCAGGCAAGTGTCTTAGCCACTATGCTACCAGAGCTCCCAGTTGCTATATAGTAACAAAATTGGAAACAAAAGTTAAAACTGAAAGAGATAAATCTTGAAAGAGATTTCCATTTTATTAAGAACAATACTACAATCATTACTTTCAGCGATATAAACAGGCTTTTAGCTAGGGTTAGGTAACTATGAGTCAGAATTGACTCAATGGCAGTGAGTTTAGGGGATGTGGGAGGAGATGTTTGCCATAATAAGTAAAGCCATTGTAAATTAGGTTATTATTGTTGATTTAATGATCAGAGAGATACAGCTTCACTTATATTTTACCTATTTTTCTTACTAGAAAATAAAGTTATGTTTATTTTAGAAAATAGAAAATCAACTGAGAAAGAGTTTCTTGTAATTTCAGCACTAGAAATGATCATTACTACCATATTTATATTTCATCACTGGAACTAAGTTATCATGTTGTTGTTGTTATGTGCTGTCGAGTCAGACCCGACTCATAGTGACCCCTCCTTGGGTTTCCAAGGCAGTATCACTACGGAAGTAGATTGCCCCATCTCCCTTCCGAGGAGTGGCTGGTGGGTTTGAACCACTAGCCTCCTGGTTAGCAGTCAAGTGCCTTAGGTACTATGCTACCAGAGCTCCCTTGACAATTTTTTTTTTTTATTTAAACAATGAGAACTATCACCTCCAAGTGTTTACTTAACTATTAATAGATATTAGGTTAAAAATTATAAATAGCATAATAAGACTTAACAGATCTATAATCACAGATGTTACATTAGGCTAAATAAATTCTTAATATAATTTTTGATAACTAATTGGAAGGTATCCCAATGGTATTGGTTTTCTTTTGCCACTGTAACAAATTACCACAAACTTAATGGCTTGAAACCCACAAATTTAGTATCTTATAGCTCTGTGGGTTAGAAATCTGACACAGGTCTTACTGGGCTGAAATCAAGGTATTGGCAGCCCTGCATTCTTTTCTGGCACTCTAGAGAAGAATCTGTTTCCTTGTCATTTTCAGCTTTCAGATACTGCCCACATTCCTTGGTTCATGGCCCCTTTCTTCCATTTCCATAAACAGTATTGTTCCATCTCTTTGATCATTTTTCTGTTGTCACATCTCCCTCTGACCTCAGCCAGGAAATGTTCTCAGCTTTTAAGGATTAGGTGATTACATGAGCCCACCCAGATAATCCAAGATAATCTTCTCATCTCACAGTCCTTAATGCAATCAAGGTACAGAGTACCTTTTGCCATATAAAGTAACAAGATTAGGATTAGGATGTAGACATCTTTGGGGAAGGGTCTTCATTCTGCTTATCATACTATTATATAGATTTTTCTCTCTCATTACCAGTCACACTTTGTTGGACATTTGTTTCAAGATTTTTGAAAACATAAATAACAAGTTTTTTGCCTACACAAATCTTTGCAAATGGAGTATTTCCATGGGGAGAATTTCTAAAATTGGAATTCCAAGTCAAAGATTATTTTTTAAATTGTCAATGTTCTTGACATGTTGTTGAGTTTACTTCCTGAAAGACTCTAAATCTCTCTCTCCAGTGTTGTATATAGGGTGATTCTGCACCTTGGCATCTGGAGATCACCCATTTATTTGTTTCTTAATATTTGGCAATTTGGTAAGTGAAAACTGGCATCATGTTATTGTACTAACTGCATTTCTTTGATTATTTATAACCCTAAACATTTTTTCATGTTTTTTATTAATCATTTGTATTTCTTATATTTTGAAATGGGTTTGATCATTTTCATATTGGGGCTTATCGGATTATTTCTTAAACAGTTGTATAAGAGTTGTTCCTATATGAAGAATATTAACTCTTTTTTATGAAAGATACAAATATACTTCCTTTATTATTTGCTTCTTACATTTTTCTAAAGTATCTTTTGGTATTCAAAAGTTTTACCTAGTTAATCTGTCAAATATTTTTTTTTTCCCTGCTGACTTTAAATTTAGAAAGCTCTCTGCCACCCCAAGATTAGATATTTACCTGTTTTTCCTTCTAGTTTGTGTATGGGGTGAGATAATGGAAAAAAAAAAATTACTTTTTCTAGATAGTTTACCAATTATGCCAGAAGGATTTCTCAATAAACTTTTCCTTTTTTCATAAATGTGCAGTGGCATAGGTATTTTATACTAAATTTTTACATATATTGGAGTCTAGTACTAGACTCTGTTACAATTATTTTATCTGTCTTTGAGGCTTTCTGTTAAGGCCATACTGTTTCAATTATTAGGGCTTTATTTAAGTATCTGACAGAGCAGGCAGCTACCTTCCCTCCACCAGACTATACGTGCCCTGCTATTCTCTGATCATTTGCTGGTCTCTTTAACCAGCTTATTCTCTCAATCAAGGGCCAAGATTGTCATTTTTATTGGAATTGCATTAAAATATAAAATGATTGGGTGGTAATTGATTACCATTTTAAGTCTTCCATTTTTAAGTTTTCCATTTTACTTCTGTTGAGGTAAAATTAGCACATCACACAAATGCCCTGTACATTTTAATTAGATTGTTCCTGTAGTTTACCTTTTTGTTGATATTTGTAAAGGAAAAAAAAATGTGTTTTTATTAACATATATACTCTTATTTATTATTATTGTGAATATATAAAACATTTTATTTAGCTTGATATCCATTGTGTAACTAGTTACCTCTCTATATTATGTCAGCTCAATCTATGATAAACAAAAAGGATATTTAGTTCTAAGAACATGGAGACATCTCACATAACCCAAAGGAAGGACTACAGGTATATCTCAAAATGAATAAAACCAAGCTTTATCTATCCTTTTCTTTTCCTGAAAATAGTTTTCCTCACATAACTTGAGCCAAATGAAAGAAGATATAGTCTCTGATAACATCTAAGTCTTACATTTTGCAGTTCCAGCCACCCTATATCCATTCACTTGCTGTCCTCTTATTCACTCACTCTTTCTCTCTCTTCCAAAATGGTTTGGGAAGCAACTATGGGCCAGACTGATTGCAGTTTCTACCTCTGAAAAAGTCAGTGATGGCCAGGAATCCAAAAAAGTGCATGTACATGTATTGGGAACTGGGGAAGTAGGAAGGATTGAATGTGTGGCCAAATGCTAAGTGTTCATTACAATCCTCTTGGATTTTCAAGTTAGACAATCATGCTTTATACTGAATTGCTTAAAGTATCTATAATAATGTTAAACCATGGCAATAATGGCATCCCTGAGTAGTGCAAATGGTTAATGCCCTTGACTGATAATTGAAAGATTTGAGATTCAAGTTCACCCAGAAGTACTTTGAAAGAAAGTCCTGGAGATCTCCTTTTGAAAAATCAGCCATTGAAAACCCTATGGGGCTTAGTTCTACTCTGATTCATATGAGGTCACCATGTGTTGGAGTCAACTAGACAGCAACTGGTTAGTAACAGTGGGAATCCTAACTCTAATGGGATGCTTTTAGCAATCCATTAGTCTCTATGATGTTTGTTGATTCACAATACTTTGTATCTTGTTATGCTAGACTCTATTTTAATTTCTAAAATTTTATCAAGAGTGGGTGTTTAATTTTACTGAATCACTTTCTGATCTCTATCAAGATATCATGTATTTTTTTCTGCTACAATCTAATGACATGATATTTGTTATTAATGAATGCTAATAACATTAATAACAAAATACTAATCATTCTTTCTTTAATAGAGTAAGGAGTCATATGTTCCATGTTTTAGACTCTCTAAGTGACTCATTCCTTTCTAGTCACAATGAAAGAAAAGTATTCCTTTAAGGAATGTTCATTTCCAGAACTTTTTAATTAAGAGTTAAGGACTTAAGGGATATGTGTGTGCTTCTTTAATAAAAGTTAATTGTTTGAATTGGCTCATTAAAATATGCAGTTTTCCTTGCTTTTTTTTAAGATCTACAGAAGGTGGACAGGAGGGTTTGCTCTATAATGGAGAGTAAGGAAGTATGAGTTGAGAATAGGCCCTTGCAGACATGGGCTTCCTTTCTGCCTCCCCTATTGGCCACTAGTGATTTCAGAAGTGGAGGACTAAAGGACCTGGAGGCAAAGGAGTTGCCATGGCAAGGAGCACACCAGGGTTTATAAGAAGTCACTTCTAGGGGTAGAGAAGTCCAAGATTCCTCCCAGACTTACTTCTGAGGCCTGACATTCTAACCCAGAGAAAGGAAGGTGGGACACCAGCCTCCAGTGGGCATTATCCCCTGACTCTCTGTAAGCTGTCTGTACCAAGTAGACTGATCTTTCGCACTGTTTCAGGATCTTTCACTCAAATAGTTTAAAGCCAGAAATGAAAGTTAGGGCTATCTATAAAAACAGTATAGCATCAGACATCATCTAACTTTAGGGGGAGAGAGAAAGGAGAATCATTATCAACATCAGCCAAAGGCTGATTCCTATGAGGTGGAAGTCAAACATACCTCCACCCTCCAAACTTTGTACCAATTCTGACACCAACCATCTCTACCATGGCACTCTCTACTTCTCTGCTGGATTGGATAATTCATTGCAGTGGCCATACAGAACTTACAGAGCATACACATAGTTATGGGCTTATTAGGGAAGTAATAAGTTCAACTTGGGATCAGGATGAGGAAGAATGTAGGCAAAGTCCAGAAGCCTTTCCCAAATTGAAGAGCTCATCCCTCCTCTCTTCAGTGCAGGACAGCTCTCTCAGCTCAGCTCAACTGTACAAGCAGGTAGGTCCTTCTTTCCACAATGTACAAGCCCTGAGGACAGGCTTCTGATGGCCCTGAACTCTGCCCTGCTCAGGCAAGTGTGACAAAGCTCTTTAGCTCCACCAATAAGTGTCCAGAGGTGCCCCACTCTGCCAGGAAGCCTCCTGCCTGAAGACCCTCCGCTCTCTTGCTCCATGAGTTGGTACACCCACTGCAGCCTCCTTGCTCCATGGGCTAAGTTCACCAAACCATTTCTCATCTTCAGGTTTCCACTGTCTTATACTGCTTCCACATAGGGTTACAGCCTTCTCTGTCTGTCTGGTTCCAAAGGACATGTTATCTCCAAGGTTGTCTTCTAGCTGGCCATGAGCTCCACTGCCACCTGAGACTGGCTCATCTTAAGCCTAGCAGGATGGTAAAACTGACCAATAACCTACAAGGGTATTGCACTTGATTTGTATAGTCCCACCTACCAGCCACTCCTTGGAAAGAAGATTGGCCAATCTACTTCCATAGTGATACCACCTTGGAAACCCAAGGAGGGGTCTCTATGAGTCGGGTCCGACTCGACAACACATAACAACAATAACAACAACCCCCCAAAATGGTCCCATGTACCTTATTTGTATTATTAGCAGGCTATCCAATTCCCTGGGTGGGACCCAAGCACCTCATTTGTATAATCCTACCCACTCATTTTGTGAGAGTTACCAGATCATGGCTAGAAGGGCTATATTACAGTAATTCACTACATTTCAGCAACTTATGCTGAGATATTTCAACTTAGTGGTTTTCCTTACTGGAAATCTAATCCAAACCCCAGTTTAGCTTTTGACAAGCCCTTTTGAGAAGATGGTAAGACTAACATTTGATGCTCCTTTAGCTCATTCAGTGCTCCTGCTGGCTGTACCACCCCACCAAATCTACATACCTACCATAACAGGATAAACTATCAAATCCCTACAAGGATCGTGATTAATTCATTGTCAGGTTGATACGAACTCAACCTCATGCCTTGACTTTGTTCTACCCATGGCTTACTATATGGAGTTTCATAATAATGGAGATTGGGGTTAAGCACTGTCAAGAACATCTACAGAGACCAAGTCATGGCTCAGACTGGACCTATTGGGAATGGGATGGTAATCCAGAGGCCCAACAGACAGGGCTTTCTTGCAATGTTAGGAGCCAGATTAACTCACCTACAGTCACTGATAATGCCTCATAGACTATGATTTGTTCTCTCTCATTGTGCTGGTGAAGTTGTATTGCTTTTTTTTTTTTTTTTTTAAGCTTTTTTGATTTGAGGAAAGACACATGAAGGAACACTATTGACTTTTCCTTGAGGAACAATAGTTGCTGTGTTTTGTTGTCGAAAATGTCTTCATGAAATGAATTGGAAGTTTTACCTCTTTTTCTTGGCTAAAGTACTTTATTATGCATGTAAGAACTGGACAATGAATAAGGAAGATTGAAGAAGAGTTGATGCTTTTGACTTGTGATGTTGGCAAAGGGTGCTAAAATTGCCATGGATTGCCAGAACTAACAAATCTTTCCTGGAAGAGGTTCACCCAGAATGTTCCTTGGAAGCAAGAATGGCCAGACTTCACCTCACCTACTCTGGTCATGTTGGCAGAAGGAACCATTCCCTAGAGAAGGATATCATGCTTGGTAAAGTGGAGGGTCAACGAAAAAGGGGAAAACCCTCAATGGGATGGTTTGGCACAGTGGCTGCAATGATGAGCTCAGGTATAGCAGGGATCGTGAGGCTGGTACAGGACCAGGGAGTGTCTTGTTCTGTTGTATATAGGGTTGCTATGATGCGGAAATGATTCTATGGCACCTAACAACAACAACAAAGTAGTTTATATATCATGGGAATCATAGAATATTTTTTAAATTACCTTTTTAAAGTTCCTTTCAAAAGGCACTTTACCAAAGTCTTTCAATAGATAAATTTTAAATTTTCTACCAAAATTATTTTCCTTCTTAGAATTTTGGTTTATGTTCCAACCAATTTTTGTCATTTGTATTTTCTAAGAAAACTCATTTACTACATTAAATTTTCATGTTTGTTAGATCCTTTTTTAGATTGTGTCTTTAATCCTTACCAAATGATTCATTTAGTCATATTTGTATTTTGTATTATTTTTATTTTGCATAATGTAAATATTGTCATCTTTGCTTTTTAAATTTGTATTTGTCCCAGTACATCCATTTGTTTATTTTTTTAAGGGCATATGTTTTTATTTTAAGACCAGGGTCATAATGTTTACACCACTTCAATGGAACACTCCAAAGACACAGAAGATCATTTTGTACAACATATAAACTGGTTTACCTACAAGGCGAAATACAAATGATTCATTTTAAATCTCATTGAATGGACTAATAAAGTCATGAAGATTAATAGTGCAATACTGTGAAAGACGTTCTCTTTCTTTCTCTCTCTTTTATTTACTACCTTACTATTAAGATAGTTTATGCTGAGTAGATCATCTTCTTGAAATAATGATAAAATGCTTCTAGTGAAAACAAGGTCAAATATATTTTTATTGTACCTGTGCACTAACTTTCAGTTAGCAGCTGAGCACTTAAACATGCACTGCCAGGTTTCCTTTAATAAACCAAAAAAAGCCCCAAATTCACTGCTATCGAGTCGATTCCAGCTTGTACAAATCCCCATTGGGTTTCTGAGGTGGTAAATCTTTATGGAAGTAGATTGCCCAGTATTGCTTCTGCAGAGTGCCTTGTGGGTTTGAACCACCAACCTTCTGGTTATCAGTCAGGTGCCTTAGGCACCATGCTACCAGAGATCTTTGGGGCTCCTTCAATAGAACATATTATATAAAATGCTAACTCAGTGCCTTATTGTTATCTAGAGAAACAGAACCAGTAAGATATGTATACACATAGAGAGAGAGATTGATTTTAGGAATTATGGGTTCTGTCAAGTCTCAAATCTGTGAGTCATGCAACAAACTGGAGATTCCTACAGTCTGTGTCCCAAAAATCCAAAGGTCAGGCAACAGGAAGAGTGAAAAGTGAGGGAATTCTGGCAACATGTCTATTTATGGTTTGAAGGAAGAATATTCCTTAGGGAAAATTCCCTTTTTGTTCTTAAAGCCTTCAACTGACTTGATGAGACCGATCCACATTGTGGAGGATAATCTCCTTCACTTAAGATCAATTGACTTAATCACATGTAACTGTGTAATTCATAACAACATCTAGATTAGTGTTTGACTAAACAACTAAGCACCATAGCCTAGCTAAGCTGACACGTAAAGTTGTTGTTATATAGTTGTTGAGTGTTGTCAAGATGATTTCAACTCATAGCATCCCCATGTGGCCCTATAGGGTCTTCTAGGCTGTGATCATTACAGAAGTAGATTGTCAGGTCTTTCTTCCACAGAGCAATTGGGTAGGTTTGATCCACCATTCTTTCAGTTAGCAGCCAGCTGCTTAAACTTTTGCACCACCAGGGCCATCACAATTGGTTAAACCTATTACCTTCAAGTTGAGTCAATTATGATTCATAAAAACCCTATAGGAGAGGTTCTGCTAAGATGGAGGGATAGGCAGAGAACCTACACAGACTCTCTTCAACAAAGAAAAGAGGAACCAGTTAACAGATACAGAAGATCATCCTGGAGCCCTGAGCTTTTAAAGGAAGGATACAGAAATGGACTAAATGCCTACTAGTAGAAGAACCTGCATTAAAACACAGAAAAAGGAGACATGGAGGTGCCAACTGTTAGCAATCCTGATGGCATGGACAGCTTGGATATTGCCAAGTGGTGTTAGGACCTAAGAATTAACCAAAAATTCAGCTCTGCTAGCCAGGGGCTGCATGGAGAACTGCACTGGTGGCTGATGAATAAAAGGGGAAGCAGCAAAGAAAGAGGGAGATGGGCTGAGCTGTGGACTTTTGGCTGTCCAGAGGGCATACCCATTTTGAATGTTACAAGCAGTTTCATTTTGGATATTTAAAGCAACATTGTTCTCTCAGATTCCAGGGACCTAAGAATAGGCTCAGGAGCTCTGGTGGCATAATGTCTAAGGCATTTGACTGCTAACCAGAAGGCTGGTGGTTCAAACCCACTCACCACTCCTAGGAAGGAAAATTGGGTGATCTACTTCTGTAGTGATATCACTTCAGAAACCCAAGGAGGGGTCACTATGAGTCAGATCTGACTTGAAGGCCATGAGTTTGGTTTGGTTTGAACAGGCTCCACTTGCCAGGAACCACAAGGACATTCTGGATACTGAGAACTAGAAAGGTGCGACATTCCCTTTGTTACTCATATACCCCATACACTCTTGGTGGACAGAGGTGCAGCTATCCCTCATTCTCAGCCACTTTCTGGGTTGTCAGGAATTCCATCCCAGTCTGTGTGCACTGATGGACCTTGGGTGCCCTGTCCAGCCCTGCCTAGACTTTTTCTTTTCTTTTAGTTTCTTTGTTTTTTTCTGTTTTAAAATACTATTTTCTTTTTTTGTCCTTCTTACTGCTACTCTTTCTTCTTTCCTTCCCAGGTTCTAGTTTTTGGCTTTTTCTCTCTTCCCTTTTCCTGGTTCCCATTTTTTTCTTTCTTGTGGTTCTCCCCATTCTTTGTTTTTCTTTTTACATTTTTGTCATTTTTTCTTCATTATTCTCCTACTCTACCTCTTTTCTTTTATTCCTTCCTCCCCAGACATTGCAGGGATTTTTGTTTCTTCCTTTTTTTTTTTTTTTGGTCCCCTTTTTCTATTCATATTTCTTTTGGCTTTTTTAAGTATTTCTTTAAATATTTTCTCTTATTTATTGACTTTCCTCTTTTTTATTTTTTTCTCTCTTTGGTGATTATTCCTGTGTGTTTATGCAGTATGTGTTATTTATCCTCTTGTTTTTACATTTTTCATGGTTTTCAATTGTTGTTTTTGTCTAACTGAGTGGGAGACAGCAACCATGCCCGTATGAGCCAAGCATACCCACATCTCCTTCAATTCCACTTACTGAGTGAGAGCCACCACTTCCTTCTGCACCAACTGGCCAGCAATACATGACCACCAATAAGAGCCTGACTCACAGTTAATAGAGACATGTGCAGCCACTCTCATTCTCTATTAAACCCATGAGCAGACAGATGGTGAGTGCATAAGTGCTGCCAACTAGAGAATAGGGGAGCACAATACCCTGCTTACTCAGATACATCCAAAAAAAATCAAAATCTCGAGCAAATCACTATAACATACAATCACCAATTAAATACAAATACAACAAAGTCACAATGTCTTGAAGACAACAGGCCATTACAGTCCACACAAAGAACCAAAATAAAGCAGTAAAAACAGGAGCCAGGATACAGATCCAGAGCACATTCCTGAGGAAGAAGCAGCATTGGAACTCCCTGACAAGGAATTCAAAAGAATTATATTTAGGTACCTTTGATAGATTGAGACACAGATCAAGGAAACCACTGGCAAAATTAGGAGAACACAGACAAAACCCTACAACAATTTCAGAAGAAAATACAAGAACAAAATGACAAAATAAATGAAAAATTAAAATGATACAAAACCTACAGATAGAAATCCAGAAGATTAATACTAAATTTTCAGAAATAGATAACACATTGAAAGGGCCAATGAGTAGAATTGAATCAATGGAAGACAGAATTAATGATATTGAAGACAAATACCTGAATACTTCTTTGGAAAAGGATCAATCAGAAGAATGATAAAAAAAAAAAAAACCTGAAGAAAGCCTAAAGATCATATGGGATATCATCAAAAGGAATAACCCACATGTAATCAGAATTCCTGAACGGGAACAGAAAAAGAAAACCACTGAGAAGATTATCCAACACTTGTTGGAAGAGAACTTCCCTGGTATGATGAAAGATGAGACTATATCCATTCAGAAAGTCTAATGAACCCCAAACAGGATACCCCAATAGAAAATCACCAAGACATATCATCATCACACTCACCAAAACCAAAGACAAAGAAAGAACCCTGAAAGCAGCACAGGAAAAATGAAAAGTTACCTACAAAGAACAACCAATAAGACTAAGCTGTGATTTCTCAGCAGAAACCATGCAGGTGAGAAGGCAATGGGATGGTATATATAAAACCCTGAAAAAGAAAAATTTCCAAGCAAGAATTATATACCCGGCAAAATTGTCCCTCAAATATGATGGTAAAATTAGGACACTTCCAGATAAGCTGAAATTAAGGGAATTTTTTGAAAGCAGACCAACCTTACAAGAGATACTAAAGGGAGTCCTTGGAACAGAGAACCAATAATAGCAAACAACTAATACACAACCCCGAAACCAACCCAGTTATGGAAGTATCCAAAGTAAATAAGCCTACAAGATTTTAAACTGGGAACCAGAGACATCAATTGACAAATGAGGACAACTACAAACCAAAAAGAGGGAAAAAATAGTGTATTTAGAGAACTTCTAAATGGTGAGGAAGTCAAGAAAGTTGCAAGATAGAATAGACTGTTCTAAACTTAGGGAGAAAATTATAAACCAAACGTTAACCTCAAAAAAAAAAAAAAATGATAAACTTTCACAATAAAAAAAAAG
>NW_006922335.1:234635-235766 GCF_000298275.1 Orycteropus afer afer
ACGACTCGACGGCACTTAACAACAACAACAAGCCAGGGCAATAAGGCAAGAAAGGGAGATCAAATGCATACAGATTGGTAAGGAAGAAGTCAAACTATCCCTATTTGAAGATGATATGATCCTATACATAGAAAACCCAAGTAAATCAGTAAAAAAAAAAAAAATTACAGGAAGTAATTGAGAGATTTACCATAGTGGCAGGATGCAAAATCAACATACAAAAATCAGTTGGATGCCTCTACACCAGCAAAGAGATTGCAGGAAAATAAATAAGGAAATCAATATCATTTATAATAGCTACCAAAAACCCCAAAAATACTTGGAAATAAATCTTACCAGGGACACAAAAGACCTGTACAAAGAAAATTACAAGACACTACTTCAAGAAACCATAAGAGATCTACATAAATGGAAGAATATACCATGATCATGCATAGGAAGATTGAACATTGTGAAATTGTTAATTCTACCCAAAACAATCTATACGTTCAATGTAATCCCAATCCAGACCCCATCAACATTCTTTATAGATATGGAAAAACCCATCACTAACTTTATATGCAAAGGAAAGAGACCTCAGATAAGCAAAGCACTATTGAAGTAGAACAACAAAGTAGGAGGTCTCACATTCCCAGATCTCAAAACCTACTATACAGCCACAGTAGTCAAAACTGCTGGGTACTGGTACAATGACAGACACATACCAATGGAATAGACTTGAGAAGTCCCAAATAGATTCATCGACCTATGGTCAGCTGATCTTTGACAAAGAGCTGAAATCCATTAAGTAGGGAAGAGATTGTCTCTTTAACAAATGGTGCTGGCAAAACTGGATATCCATTTGCAGAAAAATGAAACAAGTTCTGTATCTCACACATATACAAAAATTAACTTCAGATGGATCAAAGGCTTAAATGTGAAACCTAAAATGATAAAGCTCCTCAAAGAAAAACTAGGGGCAAATATATCATAGCTGTTGTCAGATGGATCTTGGTGCAAGGCAAAGAATACCAGAAAGATGTTTGTTCTTCTTGTTGCTAGGTGCCATCGAGTCATTTCCGACTCATAGTGAACCCCATGAACAGCAGAACGAAACACTGCCTGATCCCACGTCAGCTCCATGATCCCTGC
>NW_006922335.1:236171-258127 GCF_000298275.1 Orycteropus afer afer
TCTGCTGACCTTGAAACTTACAATGGACTTGAATTAATGGCCTGCCATGTGGTTTGGTAACATCGAGACTGTGCCATTTTATTTGTTGACCTTGGGCTTGTTAGTCTCAGCAGCCAGTAGCTGCCTGAGTGAAGAAATGCCTCTAGCTTCAGTGGGCCAGGAGCAAGAGGCAGAGCTGAAGCTCAAGGTTGAGGGGCTTTCACTCAGCCCCTAGAGCCTGGCACTTTGAACTTGGACTTAAAGCCTCCACATTGTAAGAATAGAAGTTTTTTTTTCCCATTTGTGGTGTATTCTTTTCAGAGCGGCACTAGGTAACCAGAACATATGTCTTTATTGAGTTTTTTTCCAGTTGTTCTATCTATGATTGAAAGTGATATATTAAAGTCTCCTACTATGACTGTGGAATGAAGAGGATATTCAGGAGGCCAATAAACACAAGAAGAAATGTTCATGGTCATTATCTATCAGAGAGATGCAAATCAAAACAACAATGAGATACCATCTTGCCCAGCACTAGTAGTGAAGTTCAACAAGATAGAAAATAACAATGTGAGTGAGGATGTGGAGAGATTAGGACTCTTGTACACTACTGGTGGGACTGTAAAATGATACCACTGTGGAAAGCAGTATAGAGATTCCTTAAAAGGTTGTGATTAGAAATACCATTTGACCCAGCCTTCCATTACTAGGTATATATCCTAAAGCAGTGAAAGCCAGGACAAGAACAGATACATGAACATCTACGTTCATCACAGTACTATTCACAATAGTAAAAAATGGACACAACCCAGGTGCCCATCAACAAAAGAATAGATAATGAAACTATGATACATACACACAATGGAAAACTATGTAACCCTGAAGAGTAACTTAGAGTCTGCAAAACACCACATAATGTGGAGGACATTATGTCGAGTGAAATAAGTCAATCACAGAAGGACAAATATTCTATTAGTCTGTTATTGTAAAAAGTCAAGGAAAGGTTTATATATGGAAGGAAATTTTCTTTGTTGGTTACCAGGGGTAGGAGAGGAGGGTCAGGAACACTGTTAAATAGGTAGAGACAAGTATTGATTTGGGTGAAGGGAAGGGCAATATACCAAATGTGAGTGATCAACACAGTGGCACTGAGGAAGAGGAGGATGTAGAGAGGTTCATGGGAGGTACAGACAACAACGATGAACCCTTTTGCCCATACAGTACTGTGTTGTCAGTGAAGGCAAACATTGATGTACCAGTGGATAGATCAGTGGACAGGCTGAATGATTAGGTTATGTCTAAGCAGCAAGGAGTGTTCCCATGACCATGTACAGGGTTGGCAGACAATGTTTCTACAAGTGTATTTGTATGTTCTGTAAGAATTCCCAGGTATATAGTAGAGCTGACAAGAGACAAGGTTGTAGTCACTTCTTGGCCACAGCCAGCTACCCAGAGGGAGGGAGTAGTTGGACCTGTGAGCTCAGGATCATAGTCTCAGGGAATATAAGGCTTAATTTGCATAATATAATACACAAAAACATTGTTCCACATCCTACTTTGGCAAGTAGTGACTGGGATCTTAAAAGCTTGAAAGCTTGCAAGAGGCCATCTAGATGCAATGATAAGTCTCTCCTCATGCAGAGCAAAGAAGAATGAAGAAAATGAAAGATGCACAGAAACAATTAGTTCAAGGGACTGGTACACTATGCGATCCTCAGCCTATATGACTATGAGACCAGAAGAACTACATGGTGCCCAGTTACCACTGTCAACCACTCTGAAAGGGATCTGTGTAGGAGATCCTGAATAGAGTGGGAGAACAATGTGGAAAAAACTCAAAATTATTTAAAAAAAAAAAAAAAAGGACCAAGTTTGCTGGTCTGGTAGAGCCTGGTGGAACCCCTAAGACTATGGCCTCTATCTGCCCTTCAGATCTGGAATTGAACCCACATCTGTGGTTTCCAGCCAAACAAAAGACAGGCATATGAGCTGAACATTTACATTAGGTACATACACTCCTTGGAGAGTTCAATCATGGGAGAACAGAAGGGCTGTCTATACACAGGAAGACAGCTAGTGGGGCAGGAGTTCATAGGAGGGAAGGACACAGGAAGAGGTAAATATGCGGAGGAAGTGGAAAGAGAGCTGTTGCATTGTGGGAGATTGTAGTCACTGTCATGAGACAAAGTATATATGAACTGCTGTATGGAAGATGAATTTGCTCTGTAAACTTTCACCCAAATCACAATAAAATTTAAAAAGAAAAACCCTATAGGATAGAGTAGAAGTGACCCATAGGGTTTCCAAGGCTATAGAACCTTTACAGAAACAGGCTGCAACTTCTTTCTCCCATGCCACAGCTTATGGGTTTTGACTGCTAACCTTTTGGCTAGCAGGTGATCACTTAACCACTGCCCCACCAGGGCTCTTTCCACACTTGCTTGTTAGGGATTATTTAAGTGCCATTAACATTTTAACCACTATGAACTGATTCACAATTTTATTCAAGGCAAAATGTTCACAGGTCCTAAGGAACTTGAGCCTGAAAGGAAAGCACACACACACAAAAAACCTGTATTAGGGTAAGTAATCAATACCAAAGAAAGCTCTGGTGGTACAGTGTCAAAGGCATTTGCTTGCTAACCACAAGCTCGGCAGTTCAAACCCACCAGCAGCTCCACAGAAGGAAGATGGGGCAATCTACTCCTAAAGATTTACCGCCTTGGAAATCCAATGGGGCTTGCTATGAGTCGGGATTTACTTGATGGCAGTGAGTTTGGTTTTTGGTTTTAATCAGTAGCAGCTCCACAGTGACATCACTAGGGTTGGTGTCACCCAGTGTGGGAGCTCATGATGTCACAGCCCCTTGGACATCCTTTTATGCTAAACCATACAGAATTCTTAGTAATCTTTATTATCAATTTTAATTATAGAATAATATGTAATAAATATAATTGTGGATTACATAAATGTAATATTCCTTAGAGTCTATGAATACTAACAAGAAAATTTCTGTAAAATATTTCTACATTGAATTACAGTATTATTCGTAACTGAGCAGAAGCCTTTGTTATTTTTCTTCTTTTTTTCCTTTCATTACTACTTCATTCTCTAAAAAAGTTATTGATACAGGTTCACAGATACTGATTACCACAATATTAGCTAAAATACCTGAAAATTTGACAAAATCAGTGACTATAAAAACACCAACAGCAACAGAAACAACCGCATAAGCTTGTAGCACATGCAGAGGAAACCACATGATTTGAAACATCATTGCAATTGGGTGATAATAATAGCCCTGACAAGAGTGCATTAGAAGGTTCAGAAAGTAAAGTAACATAGAGTTTTAGCGTTGTGGGTATGTTGATGCTTATGTTGTTGTTGTTGTTGTGTGCCATCGAGTCGGACCCAACTCATAGCGACCCTTCCTTGGGTTTCTGAGGCAATATCACTATGGAAGCAGATTGCCCCATCTTCCTTCTGAGGAGTGGCTGGTGGGTTTGAACTGCCAGCCTTCTGGTTAGCAGTCAAGTGCCTTAGGCACTATGCTACCAGAGCTCTCATCGATGCTTATAAACTGGGCTTACAAAACATTTTTGTAACTACAGGATATTTTTATAAAAACTAATAAATTTCTGTTGAAAAAGTGCACAAAACTTTTATAGACATTTTGGTGTCACACTCTCTGACAGTGTCACCCAGTGTGGTCTGTACCCACCAGATCCCCCCCTAGAGACACCACTGCTGCTGCAGTAGACAAATGTTGAATTCTCAGTAGTTTGACTCACCAGTTTATTTCATGCTCTTTCAAAGTCTGATGTGAGTCCATGGGGACTCTCTTCCATCTGATGACTCAGGGATCAAATCTCCCTCCATCAAGTAGCATTGCCATTTCAGCACCTGACTTCCAAGGCTGCCATGACAGAATAAGAAGGAAAGTGGAGGTGGCATACGAGCTCTTGACTGTCTTAGCCTGGAAGTGATATATATTCCATCTAGTCACATTATGTTGGTTATACTTAGTCTCATAGCTTTGCCTAATTGCAAAGAGGCTAGGAAATGTAATCTCTCATGGGACTAGGACAGAGAAAAGAACTTTAAATGGGAGAGCACCCATAGTTTCTTCTATAAGTGATAAACACACAGTGCTTGTGATAGTTGGAGCTGTGTGTCAACTTGGCTGAACCATAATTCTGTGTGGTTTAAGCAATTGTGATGTGATTATTCCCATGATGGGATCAGAGGAATGTGTTTTGAGCAGCCAATCCATTGAAAGGGAGTTTTCCTAGGGGTGTGGCCTGCTTCCAGTATATTTATGAACATCTTGGGAAAAGAGACATTCTTCTGTGGATCAGGATTCTGTTGTGCTGCCTACAACTGTCCGTGAGTGAACAATCCACCATTTGGCCTGGAGATCTTGGATTCGTCATTCACTGGACTCAACAGCCAGTATACTGCCTGCCAAACTTGAGCTCCTCAGCCCCTGCAGCTGCCAAAGTCAGGAAAAGCCTCCAGCTTGACGTTTGATCCAAGAACTTTGGACTTCCCAGCTTCTATAAGTGTGTGAGCCATTTTCCTAAGATAAATTTAACTTTCTCTTTATATATAAGCTTTACTGATTTTGTTTCTCTAGAGAACCCAGCCTAACACAATGCTTCATACTCAGTGTAGCAGATTATAAATGAAATGTTAGCATGGAATTTTAACAACTTAGACACATCAACAAAATTTCTCTGAGTCATCTGTCTTTAAATGAAGTAGTAATGTAAAATTAGTGCACAGAAATATTTAAGTGAAAAATAGCATTTGGAATGTCATCAAGAAATAAATAGTGAATAATAAATTTAAAAAAATGCTAAAAATATAATCCTATTGACCTTCAATTACAGGGAACAGTATCACCCAACAAGGAAGTCAAGAAATGTAATTAAGTATGTCTGAGATAAAACAGAGCTCAAAGTAATCTATTCCTTTTGATAAATTTTTCACTTCCAGTTGGAGCTTCTCAATTTCCACGAGCATATTTTATTATTCTACTCCCAAGCTTTTCTTTTCTAAAACAAATAACTTTAAATATTGTAGACTATCATTTGAAGGTGCTGGCTCCCTCCTGGCATTACCTGGAGGTCCAGAATCTCTGGTCATTGACTTGAGTTAGTTAGAGTATACTAACTACATTGTGTGCCTCTACCAAATCTTTTTGAGATTTTGTCTTTTTTTTTTTTTTTTTAAAGGAATGTTTGGGTGGGATCATGAAAACATGCAATATTTTAGGATGCCTTTGACCTTCATAAATCTGACTATGTAATTCGATTGCATGGCTGTGTTCTTCTGAATTTGTAGACATCACAGAGTAATAGCATTATATTCCCAAATGCACTTCCAGCACATTTTCAAATAGATTTTCAACATGCTCATGAGTATATGAATGGGAAGTTTTCAAACAATTTTTGGGGAGGGATATTCTGTACTTGTTAGAAGATTGATTGCCCTTCCTTCCTTCGTTTTTGACAAATTCATCCATAATTCACTCTGATTCTCTGATTTATCCACATACTCTAGACACAACTGTAAAATGGAAAACCAAACCCATCATAAAGTCAATTCTAACTCATAGCAACCTGATGTGTTACTGTCCCACAGGGTTTTCTTGGCTGTAATGTTTATGGAAAAAAATCCAAGCCTTTCTCCTGTGACCACTGCGTGGGTTCATACTGCAAATTTTTAGGTTAGTCTTTGAGCATAAATAGTTTGCTCCACCCAGGGCCCCTGCAGCCCAATACTGCCCACATTTTTCTCTACAGCTGATAAGAAGCTATGCTTTTATAGATACGTGAAATTTAAACACTTACCCATATTTTTATTTGTAACTTTCCCTAGGAAATAGCTTTTTAAATTGCCTATCCTTTTGCTTATATGTTGCTTATCTTTTAGAGTCATTTTCTTTCAGTAAAGGAGTTTTAGCTATTAACATTTCTTTGCAGTAAATATGTCTGGTCTGCTGCTGCTTCTGTTTTAGGTGTTCTATTTTTCTCTCTTTACTGTTTCTATTTTATACCATATTTACTACATAAATGATATTTACTTTAAGTTTTGTCTCCTGTAGTGATTTGAAAGTTACATATTCTGTTGTTATTTTTCTAATGGTTACATATACATTTTAAGAAAAACACTATAAATTATTATTTTCTTATTATCAGTGCCAAGAATAAAGTATATTTATTGGGGCAGCCAATAAAAGATTAGCATTTTAGCTTGCATTTTTAATTCTCCTTTCTTTCTCCATTTTTTTATATAGAATTTTGACTCATATTTTTACTAGTAACTTTAATTGTTCACATTTTCTCCTTTGAGAGCTATAAAACCTTTCTAACAATATTGTAACCAGTAGTTAGCCTTAATTTTCTGTTTATAAAGTTTGTCATAACCCTTTTAGTCCACATCTTTCCTTTTCTTGTACTATTCTGAGCTGTTTCTCATCATCTGAAAGAAGTCTTTGAGTGTTCTATGTTACCATACTTGTTTTTTCTCACGAATAATAATTCTGGTACATTTTCTGAGCCCTTGTCCTCCTCAGAAGTTCTTTCTGCTGTCTTAACACACAAATAACAATTTAGGTAGAGAGTCCTCAGACTATATACTATCTCCTCCCAAAATTTTGTAAATGTGGCTCCATTATCTTCTGGCATTACAGTGGAACAGACTTTTGAGGCTCAAAACATGAGAATTATTTTTTTCCCTTTTAAGTAAAATTATGATTCTAGGAGGTATATCTATTAGTAAAATTATTTTGTTACCTTTGAAATAAGAAAAATAATACATTAGACTAGCTCTAGGTGTGTATTTCCTTCCCCACATATGACTACATTGATTTGGCTTAGTATAAGCAGACCAGATCTTTATTTAATATAGGAATATTTTTCTTCTATCAAATCTCAAATCATTACTTCTCTTCAAATTCTTTAGTTTTCCTGCTCAAGAACCCCAATTTCCTCATTAAGTTCTTTTCATTTTTATTCCAGAACAACTTCTAAGCTGGTTTACTCATTGCTAATTTGTTTTATACATTGTCATTTCTGCACTGTACTTATCTGGTTGTTCATTGTTTGTTTGTTTTCCTTTTTGTCTTTGTCTTGATTTACCTCACTGTTTGCTGACAGAACTTCATCTCAGATCTCAAAATCAACTGATATTCATAATTTGCAGCTTGTTTTCTGCTGTTTTGAAGTCTTTTATTTACTGTGATATTACCGCCAGGAGGAGATATCTGCTTCTACTGCCTGATAATCTTTTTTATGAGTCGTGATGTTGATTCATGCATAATTAGACATCTCTCTTACTTTCCTTATCCAGTGAATGGTAGGCTTGGTTGGTACACAGTAAATCCTCAATAAACGGTTCTTCCAGTATTTGGTATCACTCCCAGAAGGTACCACAACTCTGTCAGACTCAACTCCTTCCCACTACCAACCTGACTTTCCTAGATAGAAGCTCTCATAAGTCACACAGCATCATGGGTAATTGTAGTCCCATAATAGATGCAAGAAAATGGTGATTAATATCAGGGAAAATGTCGTGAGACATCTCTGATTATTTTAGAAGGCAGATCTAGGCTAGCTCCCCTTTCTCTGGTGAAGATACCTCATGCTTCTAAGATAAGGATCTAGTCACTCACTGCCATCCAGTGGATTTGACTCATAGTCACACCTCCTTGAGTTTCTGAGGCCTTAGCTCAATGGAAGGAGATTGCCCAATCTTCCTTCCGAGGAGTGCCTGGTGGGTTAGTGGATATAATTTGATTGAAGGTCCTATCACCTTTAACCTTTTTCCTGCCTTCTTAGAAGTCTGATTAGTGGAAATTCTTTTTCTTGGCATATCATTAAGGAATACTGAGAGTTTCTAGTTTGATGAAAACTGGTTTCTTTTAATGTTTTCTTAATTGCTTCACAGTAAAGTGAGGGAGAGAAAATCAGACTTTGTTAAATTTTAAAATGAAAAGATAATTCAGTAACCACTCTATCAATTTCACTGGCTTCAGTACTTACCAAGCAGCACTTTTATAAAACGCCTTCCTCATTTGAATTCTTTAATTTGATTCCATTCTCATTTAGGAGCTCTGGTGGCGTAGTGCCTAAGGCATTTGACTGCTAACCAGAAGGCTGCAGGTTCAAACTCACCAGCTACTCCTCAGAAGGAAGGTTGGGCAATCTACCTCCATAGTGATACCACCTCAGAAACCCAAGGAGGGGTTGCTATGAGTCGGATCCGACTCCATGGCAGTGCGTACTTATTCTCAGTTGGCTTGAGTACTGAATATTTTAAATAACGTAACTGAGGAAGGCATGTGTTTGAGATATACTTTCTGCACTCTAACAGATCTAGAATTAGGTAGTAGCTGAGCTGGACTAAAAACCACGTCTCCTGTTTTTTGGCCTTTCCTACCAAATTAGCTACATTACTTACTCATTGCCAGTTGCCATCGAGTCTGGGGGTGACCCCATTTGTGCTGTGTAGAACTGCTCCATAGAGTTTTCAAGGCTATGACCTTTCAAAAGTAGATCCTCAGGTATGTCTTCTGAGAAGCCTCTGGGTGGGTTTGAACCACCAACATTTTGGTTAGTAGTTGAATGATAACTGTGCTACCCAAAGACTCCAAACCACTTTCTCTCCCCAATTCCCCCCAAGAAATAGCAAAAAATAAAATAAAATAAAATAAAATAAAATTTGCTTGATAAGCTAGTGGTTATTATAAGAATTAAATGAGAAAATACATCTAAAGCACTTGTAAAACAACAACCCTGTGAAATTAATGCAATGACTATCTCTGTTTTACAGGTAAGGAAGCATATATTCAAAAGATTTCAGTAACTTGCTGGGGACCACACAGCTGGCTAATGGCAGAGCCAGGGTGGGGCAGGGGACTATCTGAGTTCAGAGCACAGGCTCATCTTTCACCAAGCTGCCAGACAGCAGCATCTCACCTGACCACACATTCTGCTCTTTTCAACTGCTTCCTCTGCTATCTTGGGCATGTTAATTTGAGGAATACTCAGCTTTCAGGGCCCAGCTGCCAAATTAGATTATGTTGCAAACATTCAGCTGTCTCCCTGTGCTACACCACATACTCAGCAGGCATCTCAATAAGAATTAATTGATGAAAATATATGGCCATCACCCAAAGCTGATAAAAACAATGTTTAACCCTGCTGTTAAAAACTAACAGACTCTAGAGTTAGAACTCTGCTTGAGGCCTGGGAGAGAGTTCCCTCTTAGGACCATTTCCATTTTTCCTATTTATCTAATTAAGTATGTACTTTGTCTTGGAAAGTTGTTGTCCTGTTGCGGCCTCTTACAGCAATTTCTTCTCTCTTAGTGAGTCAGACCCTGAGAATATACAATAGGCATGTTGTGGTCAGAGAAAAAAGGAAGAAAGCAAAGGAGTTTTACCAAGCCTGGAAATCAGTCCATGTCCGCTTTGCCTAATAGAAATTATACTGATTATATAGTTTACAGTTTTCCCATGTCCTTGTCCATTCTTTGTCCAGGCCTTTGCCAGTCTGAAGAGCTCAGAGATCTTTATTGTTGTTAACTGCTGTCCAGTCAGCCTCAACACATGGCAGCCCTATGCACATTGAAACAGCCTGGTTCTGTGTCATGCCCTTTGATTGATGTGATCCAATTAATGTGATCCACAGGGTTTTCATTGGCTGATTTTCTGAAGTAGATCACCAGCTCCAAGTCTGTCTTATTCTGGAAGCTTCACAGAAACCTGTTCAGCATCATAGCAATGTGCACGCCTCTGCTGATAGACAGGTGGTGGATGCACATGAGTTCCATTGGCCAGGAATCAAGCCAGGGTCTCTTGCATAGAAAGTGAGAATTCTCCCACTGAACCACCATTGCCACCATCTCAGAGACCTTAACCTGAAGTTAATTAGATCCATCAGTAAGTGAGGAGTGTTGGAGAACCAACTTGGGTCATAGTTAGAGTCTTGTAGTCCCTCTGCCCTCAACTATCTGTAGGACCTCAGGTAAATTCTCAACATAGCTAGGCCTCCATTTTCTCATACATAAAATAACTTGTAGACCTACCCTGTGAAGTTATAATAAGAATTTCACAAGCCCATACATGCATACACAAGCTTTTTTTTTTTTTTTTATTGTGATTTGAGTGAAGATTTACAGAGCAAAATCACTTTCCATACAGCAGTTCACATATACTTTGTCTCATGTCATTGACCACATTTTACCACAATGCAACAGCTCCCCTCCCACTTCCTCCCCATAGCTACCTCTTCCCAGTGTCCATCCCTCCATACTCTTCTGCCCCCTGAGCTGTCTCCCTGTGCATAAGCAGCCCTCCCTTCTCCCATGATTCATATGCAAGCTTTTTAAGAAACAAACTCTGCACTAAAGCTTATTACCATGGGGACATGGACTCAAAATACTCTTACCCCCTATGGCTAGGTAGAAATCCTGTCAATTGCCTTGCTGTTGTGAATTTTCTCAATAAACAGAAGATGATATTTCAGGCTTATTCCCATATATTCTTGATAATGGGGAGTACCCAGAACTAAAAGAACAGAACTCAATACTTAAGATGCTTAACATCCATGTTTTTCAGAAATAAACATATGAATTTATCATTTTCTTTTGGAAGGGCATTTCCCCCCTAGAGTGATGACAGTGAGTCCTTAGGCCAAGGCTCAGATCTGGTAGATGGGTTTCCACTAACACCAAGTGTCATGATCCTGACCAAGTGGCCCTAGTCCTGGGCTCTCTCAGAGCTGCCTGAGCCACTTATTTGCCATTCTTTGTCACTGTACATGAACGTGATGGGGAAAGCAAATGGATGAATCCCATTTCTTCTGCTCTTATAGTAGCTACTGATCCCACCAAGTCAAATCCTGTCTTTATAAATCCTTACATTGCCTACTAAAGGCTTATTTGTCAGAGCCTGAGTCCTCTTTTTTGGGGATATAGGAAAGAGAAACATGTCTACCCAAGTTGCTTCCTTGGATGAGTAGGGAGGACTACAGTGGACAAATGATAGAAAGGGAAATGGAAGGAAAGGGGATTTGTTCCAACTTGGTGGAGTGGGATCTAACCTTCTTCCAAGTCACAATAAGCAGTTTGTTCCAAGTAAGCACGCTTTCCTTTTTTACTCTTCTCCTTATAACTTCCTCACCCCAGCCCTTACCGAGACCCTAAACCCCAATACAAACTGAGAAGATATCCCATTCTGACTTCTTCTCTGATCCAAGTCAATTTATCCAAGTCAGTGGCTGGAAGGCTTTGGAGATCTGAGTTCTCTGGCCAGATTGATTGACCAACCAGCCCCTACTACTACTCCCTTCATAAGAGGGGGATGGATGTCAGCTTCACTGTGTGGAGGCAGGCTTTCTCATTTTCTTATTCCTCTTAATTTAATAGAAATGCAATGTACCCTTATATAGTGCTACCTCATTACCTTCTTTAGGAGAAATTTAAGCTTTTATGTGCATAGGAAATACAATGTAGAAATACAGGTGGGAACAGTGGTTGTCAAATTATCTATCAAAGGCTGTATAGTAAATATTTTTGCTATATGGCAACTCTGCCTTTACAGAGCAAACGTGGTGATAGATAATATGCAAACAAATGAGCATGACTCCTTTCCAATAAAACTTTATGGACATTGAAATTGAAATTTTATGTAATTTTCACAAGTTATGAAATATTCTTCCTCTTATTTTTTTTAATCATTTAAAAAAGTAAAACCATTCTTGGCTTGTGGACTATATAGAAAACACGTGCCAGATATGTCCCATAGACAATGATATTTGCTGATCCCGGATTAAAGTAATAAAATATATATATATTTATTATGGCAGCTTGCTAGCTTTTAAGATCCCAGTCACTACTCACCAAAGTAGGAGGTGGAACGATGTTTTGTATAGTATGTTATGCCAATTGAGCTTGATGTCCCCTGCGACTATGGTCCCAAGATCTCAGCAGCACTTTGGAGAGATGCTTTTAGGGGATTCTTCTGACAGCAACAAAGAGGCAGGGTAGGTGGTGAGTGGCCAGGGAAAAGCCTGGAGTGAGAAGACCAGAGAAGCACACAAGACAATTAGGAGCCTCTGACCATAGGAGCTCTGGTGGCCTAGTGCCTAAGGCATTTGACTGATCACCAGACGCCTGGTGGTTCAAACCCACCAGCTGTTCCTCAGAAGGAAGACTGGGCAATCTACTTCCGTAGTGATACCACCTCAGAAACCCAAGGAGGGGTCGCCATGAGTTGGATCTGACTTGGCAGCAGTGAGTTTGTTTTTTGTTTTTTTTTTTTGACCATGGTTCAGGCAAGAAGCCACAAGGCCTGAACTATATAAGGGTAATGAAAGCGAGGGGAGAGATGGGATACCCTTGTCAGAAAAACAGGGCCTACTGGCTGACAGGTTGGCATTTCTCACTCAGCTAGCTATGCTGGGTTTGGTCCTGAATCCCTAATGTTTTTTGCTTGGCTGATTATATCCCTGGGCCAGACTTCCAATTATACATCTCCCGGAGTGAGCAGCTATAGCAATGCAGCTCTCACTCATGATATGCTCAGCCTGGAGGGTCTAACTACTCCCCTCGGGCCCCACAGGGGTGTTGCTGTTTGGGACATTCAGGAATAGCAATTTTGTGCCTCAGTAGCAAATAGCATGGCCCTAATGTTTGGGATTCTGGGGGAAGGCAGGAGGCTGGGAGAAAGGAAGCATCGGCTCGGCCTTCTTGTGGGCCAAGCACTGCTTTGGGCACTGGAAGAGGCACTCAAGGGAGCTTGTGTTCTGCACAGCAAATCCCCACCCCTAACACTACAATTCATTAGTGAATCAGTAGTTTCAGCCTTTGTGGTCCTCCTACAGTGAGGCCAGTTCCCTGCAGTAAACATCCCAGTCATTTTCTTTGTACAACACGACCACTCAGGCTAAATAGTGTTTCACACAATAGTGCTGTCCGGTAAAAAAAAAATAATAATAATAATAATGAATATTATTAACATATTTACATGAGGACTCTGAGGACCTGAAATTAGTGTGAGTAGGAAGAGACAGTGAAGGAGTCAAATTCTTACACAAAGAAGTTAAAACTTTCTCCTCCCTTTTGCTTCTGGGCTTGGCCTACCTGAATGGTCTACCCTAAGAACATAAGAGAATTAGGGGTTAGGTGGAAGGAAGTGGGGACGTACTGCATGAATTTCAGGAATCATCTTGCTGCTTTTCGCTCAGTGGTACATGACTTCAATACTATTGTATTGATCGAGAGATTAACATTTTTTTTCTGATTATAAAATGCATCCTTAATCCTTAGATCTGAAAGAGACCTCAGAATAAGCCAGATAACACAAGTGAGATCAGTGGCCCTTGGAGGGGTGAATGGCTTGTCTTTGATCAGTTACCTCAGTAAGTATAAAGACTGTTCAGAGCAGCTTTCCTTCATAACATCTGGTAGCATAGTGCCTAAGGCATTTGACTGCTAACCAGAAGGCTAGTGGTTCAAAGCCTTGAGCCACCAGCCACTCCTTAGAAGGAAGGTTGGGCAATCTACTTCCATAGTGATATCGCCTTGGAACCCAAGGAGGGGTCACTATGAGTCGGATCCAACTCGATGGCAGTGAGTTAGTTTTTTTGTTTGTTTATTTGTTTGTTTTTTTAAGGTAGGAATGACCTCAGAAAAGATTCCTGACAACTAATTCCATCCCATGCTGTCTTAGATCCAACCCAAGTGATTATGACCACTGCACCATTCTTTGGCCTGCTCTCCTACTGAGCTTCTGCCTAAAGCAACTCTTGAAATAGGTCTTGGCCCCATCTTTCTTTGGGACTAACAATCATTGGTCAATCTACCAACCAAGATGGCCAAGGGAGGTATGTCATCCAATGTCCCAAGGAGTGTTTGTCACTTTCACCTTAGAAATGAACTACCCTGATAGGAACAGAGTTGCAGTGATTAGGAGAGCTGTAATCTATAGGTATACTTAGTGGTAGTCATCAATTATTTATTAAGCATTAATTGAACACTTAATATATGGAAGCTGCTAAGCTTGCTGTTCTCAGAGTTAAGAGTCATTGGACATTTCAAGAGTCACTGGCATTTCATTGTGGCTGAGCTGGCAAACTGGCTGGATGACCCTTTTCAGGGTTCCCACACCAACATATTCAAAATACAGTTATGGAAGTTCTTATCTCACATGTAGTTCAATATTAACATGTTTCTCTTTTTCACTCAATTCTGAGCTCCTCAAGGGTAACTCAGTGTTAGTCAACATTGTGAACTTTATCCTGGCAAAGTGCCTGGCATTTCATAGACACTTAATGAATATACTTTTGTAGGGATGGATGAAGGAATGAATGAATATGCATTGAGCCCTTTATGTTATGATAGTAGCAACTGAAATGCTGTCATCCAAATGTTCAGAAGAAACATCATCCCTGCAGTCATTTGAGATCCCAACAATGGGGGTGACAGACAATTGAAGTGGCAGCTGGTTTTGGCCATGTGCCAAGCATTGTGGGGTTATATTTGATGGTGGTGCTTTCCAGCTAAGTTCTGGGAAGGAACATGGTGTTTATTTAAGTGCTGGCATCTACTTAGACAAATAGGAAAACATTCTGCCACTTCACTTGACTGAAGCTGGAATTCTGTTTGCCATTTGCTGGCTGAAACAATGCATAGCATTGCAAAACACAGCAGATCAGTTGGCTTTCCTTGGCAGCTTAATTTGCGTCAGTGCAGAAGCACACAGAAGATTGCGTTTCTGTGTTAACCTTGTTAACAAGATTGCAGAACCTGCCTTGGGATGAAATATAGGGGCAATGGAGGAGATGATGGGGACATTTTTCAGGGCCAATATCTTAGTGTCTTTCTTTTAAGCATATTTCACTTTAACATATTGCCTGGCAGATCACCAGAACTAAAAATACCTGCATCTGTTTGGATACTGGTATACAGTTTATAAACATTTCATACTTTTTCCCTCAATGGCAACTCCACTTTTTAAATAAGGAAATTGAGACTCATTAGGGTTTGGTGACTTCACAAGGTAACTGGTAGTTTCCATGTATACTGTGTTTATCAGCATCACAAGAAATTCAATAATCCTCACCCAGACTTTAACACCCACACATGTCCACAGAACCTGTTCTTGCCATTGTGACCAGTAAGCTCCTAGAAGCCAAGCCTACTGGACTTTTTTCCATCTTTTATTTTGCCAGACTCTTACTACCTTCTGCTTCTCGAGACTGTCTTTTTGTATTTCTTTTATGCTGCTCCCTCCTGGTTTCTCTCCTTCATCTCAGATTGCCCTGTATCAATCTTGTTTATTGGCCTCTTTGTCCTGCCTATCCTATGAAGGCTGTTGTTCTTCAGAATTTGGTTTTTGTTTACTTTCTTTTTTCCTATCACACATTTTTCTGGGAAATCTCATCCATATTCTTGGCTTCAACTATTAACTCTGTTGTAGTAACTCCCAAATCTCTGTCCCAGATCTCACTTGTGAATTCACAACAGATATCCTATTTGCTTTCTGCATCTCTCCATTGGATGTAAGAAGATAGATGGCTATAGATACATGGAAAGGTAGATAGCTGTGATTCAACAGTTTAAAAGAAGGAAATGCACCTGAAGAATCACAGCAAGTGTTCTCCTCTGAAGGAAGCTTGCTCCAAAAGATGAGCTGCAATCAAAAACTGAGCAAAACTGATCCATATTATCAATGAAACTTGAGAGTCAGAAGCCCATACCATCTGAAAGCAACAAACAACCTGGCATCAGAAAATATTGCTCCTGACATTTTAAAAAATGTTTATTTATATTATACATTTAAAAGAGGAAATTTTAAATTTCAAATTTTTATTTCCAAGTGTTAGCTGTGACTACCAGATTGAATAATGTACAAAATTATCATGATGACTCAAAAGTCCAGTTTGAGAAACTCTCCAGTAGCCCAGAACCAAAAGGCAGAGATGGATATTATATATATATATGCAATATGAGGGAGCTCTGGTGGCATGGTGCCTAAGGCATTTGACTGCTAACCAAAAGGCTGGCAATTCAAACCCTCCTGTCACTCCTCAGAAGGAAGACAGGGTGATCTACTTCTGTAGAGATACTGCCTCAGAAACCCAAGGAGAGGTTGCTATGAGTCACATCAGTGATTTTTTTTTTTTTTAATAAGCAATATGAGGGGATGGATTTAGGAGATAGAGTATTATTTCCTATTAGTAATGTGGAGTTTTAGGTGGAATCCTAGAATACCCTCTAAAATGTTAGAAATTCTGGAGGAAGAAGCAATAATTAATAATTTTAGAATGCAGTTCCCTGAGTTGAATAAAAGTGTAAGTGTTTAAATTAAATGGGCCCTCCTTTCTGGTTAGCGTGTCCTCTTCTCTCTAATTGCCAATGAATTCCTTAGCAGACACCATGTCTTACTTGCTTTATGTCCCAGCACCTTAATATCCTGGCACTCAAAAATATGTTGCATGAATGAATGAATAACTGAATTACCTCGTCCCTAAATACTTCACCCTTGAGTCTATTCAGTATCCCTATCCTTTATTCTTCATTGCTTTTGCCCACCCTTTTTGGGTTTCAGGGACTTAATTGAGGAACTTATAATAGACAGAAACCATCGTTTCCAGTTTGGCAACATACCAGCATTGTTTGCCAAACTTACTGTGAACCTTCTGTCTTCTTGAGAAAGGAGACACAGGGGATCAGAGTGGCTATTGTTTAACACCCTTCTCCTGAGACTTAAATATTTGGCAATTTCAAGCTTGGCATGAGGAATAAGAAGGCTGAACACTCATAAACCTGAGCCAACACCTTAAATGGATTTAGTGCTGCACTACACAGAACATGGAAGGAAAGTTTTGAGATTCTGGAATTGAGTCACATCTCCCCCCACTGGCTGTGTTACTTCAGGCAAGTCGCTTAACCACTCTGAACTTCAGAGTCCTCATCCAAAAATAGAAGTGATAACAGGTTATCATATGGTCGTTATGAGAATCAAAGAAAATAGTATATGTAAAAGCGCCAAGTAAGGTACAATAAATGTTTCCTTTTCCCTTCCTGCCTTATTTTAGGCTATGACCTGGAACACTATGGCACAACAATAGAGAGCAGCCGGAGGCACTGGACTTGGACTCCTGTTGTAGGACAGGGCAGGCTGTGCAGCTGCAGGGACTTAAACAAGTCCAATCTAACAAGAAGACTACAGTTTCAGGGATTAGAAAGATAGACCTTTGAAATAAAACAAATAAATCCTCTTCTCAGGAAAACTAAGAATGCCCATAGGGCTGTTGTCATGGGAGATGGTATAATATATTTCTGGTACATATCCATGCTTGTTGAAGAAGTGGTCATGTCTCATTCATCCATGTATTCCTAGCACCTAGTAGAGTGCCTGATAACCCATTACCATCATGCCAATTCCAACTCATGATGACCCCATGTGTTATAGAGTTGCTCCATGGAGTTTTCTTGGTTGTAAGCTTTATGGAAGATCCCTGGGAGGCACAAATAGTCTGCACTTAACTACTCACCTAAAGGCAGGCAATTTGAACCCACCCAGTGATACCACAGAAGAAAGGCTTGCCATCTGCTTCTGTAAAAATTCAAAAAAATAAAAACCAAATCCATAGATTACAAAGGAGTAGGATTAGAACTCACCCTACTGTGATATGATTCTGTTTAACTTAATTGATAACCAAAGAAAAATCCTGTTTTCCAAATAACTCATATTCACAAATACAGGGGTTAGGAGGACTTCAGCATATGTTTTTTTTGGGGGGTGGGGTGGGGGTTACAAGTCAATCAATAACAGACAGTAAGATAGAGGAAGGCTGTGTGTTGCCCAATGGGATACTCTTGTGACCTCTAAATCCCTAGTTCTTACTAGACTCACCAACTTTTATAGAAACTAGTGAAAGAAATAGTCTTGCATCTGGGTTAATAGAGGAATAAAAGGAGTAGTCTATATAGTTAAGAAGGTCCTGGACAGAATGGGAGAATAAATATATAGAACAAGATTCAAACTCATAAAAAAAAAAAAAAAAAGACAAGACTTACTGGTCTAATAGAGAGTGGTGGAATCCCTGAGACTATGGCTCTTAAACACCCTTCAAATTGGAACTGAGCTCACCCCCAGGGACCACCTTGCAGCCAAAAAGCACACAAACCTATAAAGCAAACAACACCACTCATGAGCAACGTATTCCTCAGATCAATTAACCATAGGAGACCAAAGGGGCAACATTTGCCTAGAAACAAAGCTCAGAAGGCAGGAAGAGGAAAGAAAGATGGATGAATGGAAACAGGGAGCCCATGGAGGAAGTGGGAAGAGTGCTGTTAGATTGAGGGAATTGCAATTAAAGTCATGAAACAAAATGTGTATAAATTGTTGAACAGAAAATTAATTTGCTGTGTAAATTTTCACACAAACCACAGTGGGGACGGGGGAGAGAACTAGTCATATAGGGAACCATGAAAAAAAAAAAAAAGTCATGAGAATCCTCACATATCATGGATGGCGTTTTGTACATTACCAAGATTATAAAGCTGGGAGTTTGAGCCAATGGATCTGAACCACGGAGCGGCAGGACAGAGCAGGGCGGGACGCTTCGGTGATACCTGAATTTCCTCTTAATTTAGCACCATTCTGGACACCATGAAGAATGTATACTTAATATGCAGCCTTGTCCTTGCCCTTAAAGAGCTTACAGTCTCTTTGTGTAAACAACTAGACAACATGCCTTCATACTGTATTTTAGTGTCAATACAGAGCTGTGGAGGTCATTAGAGACAGGCCTTGAGGAGGGTATCTTGAGTAGACCACTCTTAAGTTAAGTCTTAAAGGGAAGATAACAATTTGGTTTGACAGAGTCCAGAGAACAGCTTTTTTGAGAGTTTCTTGTCTGAAATTCCTAATGTAGACCAGCCAGAAACTAAGCAAGAAAACAATAGCAATTTCTGTCCACGGTTCATTTTAAGCACATGCTTTCCATAATCTGTCTGTGTGACCTTTACCTGCAAATGCTAGCTTCCTTTCTTTTCATAATGACTTTTTAAAAGCCATGTCTTCAGATGGATACTTTATCTGCCTCTGTTCTATTACCCATTAAAAAAAAAAAAAGAGAAATCCTGCCACTTTCAGTCTGCTACCCTCACTTATAATTTGCCCTTTCCCTTTGTAAATTAATGTGAGTACATAGAAGGTAAGCACTTACCACCAATCCAGCCCCCTGCCCAATAAATACAGTTTCTACACGCAATGCTAGGAAATCAGGCTACTTGGGGAAATTCAAAGTAGTTGTAACTTCCAAAGGCTAATGGGTGAAATTGAGTACAAATATTGCTGTTTCCATTGTAGCCAGAAAAGGTAGAGGTAATCACACAGTGTCCGGAAAATGAATGCTCCAGATGATGGGACTTCAATTTCCATTTTAATGGAAACAAGTTGATTTCAAAGGAAAAAAGCAAATTTCTGAATTATATGTCTCTTCTCCCCACTAACAACTTGGACTTGCATCTGGAGTTAATGGGCTTCATTTTGATTCCTATGTTTCCAGTAGGAGTTGACCGGGGCTGGATCAGAGGGGTGTCAGTCACAGTGGCTGTTACCTGTTCCCTGTTGTCGTATCTTTCTAGTGCTCACCTCTTGGCCTCTCTCTGTTTCCACCCTTCCTGAAGGAGATGTTAATATCTTGGCTGTGTCTCGAATAAAGTTTCAATTCAGGTTTTCCTTCCTTTCCCAATGGAGCCTCTCAAACAGGCTCCTTTATCTTCAGCTCAACAGGAAGGATATTACGTTCTTACCAGAATATTGAACACTGATGATTTACTTGTTTATATGTGGAGAAAAGACAGCTGGGGAATAGTCTATTTCATGTACAACAGTTCCCTGATTCTTTCTGCAAGGAGCCAGTCAAAGTCTGCCTTAAACTGCTGCTTTGTCCAACCTCATGGTGCAGGGAGGAAAGGACACCTAAGCCTGTGAGTCAGACAGAGCAGACTAGAAACATATGGATGCCTTTGTGGCCACAGCAGGGAAGCCAGCAGCATAGATTCTCTTTTACCATTCACATTTTAGTAGAAAAATTTCAGGTGCTGAAATCAGACAGCCCAGACTCAAGTCCTGCTTAATCTTTTTACCCCAGGCTAATAGGCCTGTTCCATACCCACTCTACCTTAATTGTTTACTAGCAATGTGACCTTGGGCAAACGACTTAATCACTTTGTGCCTCAGTTTCCTTGTGTGCAACAAACCAAAAAGCCAAACTCATTGCCATCAAGTTGATTCCGACTCATGGCAACTCCCATTGGGTTTCCAAGGCTGTAAGTCTTTATGGAAGTAGATTGTCCCATCTTCCTTCTGTGGAGCAGCTGATGAATTTGAACTCCTGACCTTTTGGTTAGCAACCAAACATCTTATCCACTATGCCACCAAAACTCCTTTTGTGTGCAATACAGGCGCTAAAACCTGGAAGGTGGAAGTAAAGGTCGTGAATAGTCAGCATGATACCTGGACAGCCCCCTTGTTAAGCATGCTATATAAGAGCTCTGGTAGTGTAGTGCCTAAGGCACTTGACTGTTAACCAAAAGGCTGGCGGTTCAAACCCACCAGCCACTCCTCGGAAGGAAAGTTGAGCAATCTACTTCCGTAGTGATATTGCCTCAGAAACCCAAGAAGGGGTCGTTATGTGTTGGGGCCGACTCGACGGCACATAACAACAACATTGAATGCTTAAACAAATGTCCATTTTGTTTCCCCTTCCTTTAGAAAACTAAATTAATATTTAATTGTTAACATCCAAAACCAAACCAAATTCATGACTCATAGCAACCCCTCCTTGGGTTTCTGAGGTGGTATCACTACGGAAGTAGATTGCCTAACCTTCCTTCCAAGGAGTGGCTGGTGGATTTGAACTCTCAGCCTTCTGGTTAGCAGTCATCAGCAAACTATGGCCCATGGGCCAAATCATTCAACCATTTGTTTTATGAATAAAGTTTTATTGGTACAAAGCCACACCCATTCATTTACATGTCACTTTACAAGAACAAAATTGAGTAGTTGCAATGGTCCAACCAAAACCAAAAAAACCAAACTCACTGCCATGGAGTTGGATCTGACTCATAGCAACCCCTCCTTGGGTTTCTGAGGCAGTATCACTACAGAAGTAGATTGCCCAACCTTCCTTCTGAGAAGTGGCTGATGGGTTTGAACCACCAGCCTTCTGGTTAGCAGTCAAATGCCTTAGGCACTATGCCACCAGAGCTGCCTGCAATGGTCCACAAAGCTTAAAATGTTTTGCTGTCTGGTACTTTAAGAAAAAGTTTGCCCAGCCCTCAACGGAAGGAGCCTGCTTTTTTGAGTCAGGTAGAAACAAATTTAGATCCTGATCCCACTCTTTATTAAGTGTGAGGCATTGACCAAACTAAGTAAACTTCCTGAGCCTCAGTTTCCTTATCTGTAAGATGAGAATAATATGGCCAACCTCAAAGGGCTGAGTTGCAATAGAAAGAATGTAAAGTGTGTTGGCACTGTGTCCAGTTCCTCCTTCACTGATATCTGTGTTGTTGTGGTTAGGTGCTGTCGAGTTGGCTCTGACTCATAGCAACCCTATATGTGAAACACTTCTCGGTCCTGCACCATCCTCACAGTTCTTCCTAATGGTTGAGCTCATCATCACAGCCACCATGTCACTCCTTCTGGGTCTTCCCCTTTTTCTCTGACCCTCCACTTTACCAAGCATGATATCCTTCTCCAGGGCCTGGTCCTTTCTGACAACCTGACCAAAGCATGTGAGACTAAATCTGGCCATTCTCACTTCTAAGGAGCATTCCAGCTATACTTACTGCAAGACAGGTTTGTTCTTTTTTCTGGCATTCCATGGTATTTTCAGTATTCTTCACCAACACCACAGTTCAAAGGCATCAGTTTTTCTTCGGTC
>NW_006922335.1:258237-263262 GCF_000298275.1 Orycteropus afer afer
CACATAACAACAACAAAACAAGCTCATTCATTGTCCACGTTGCACCAAGGCAGTCCAGATCGCCTTGTTACTTGCTCTCCTGGCCCTTCTCCATAGCACTTCTCACACCTGTAATTGTACATTTATTTGTACATTTGGTTGACTGTTTTCTATCACCCTCATAACACTAGAACTCCCTGAGAGTTCTATAATTGCTACATCTGCATATCCACCACCTGTCATGGTGACTAGCTCTCAGAAAGGCACTCAGTAAGTACCCGAATGAATTAATGAAGTCTTCAGGGATGCCATCCAGCAATGGTTCAGAACCACAGAAATGATCAGTGGAAGAGAGGAGAGGAGAGACAGCTTCCCTGTGCCTGGACATGACTGTAACCCAGTACAATTGTTTACCACAGTGTGTAGTAGTGTTGTTGCTGTCATTAGGTGCCGTCAAGTCAATCCCGACTCATAGTGACCCTATGTATAACAAAACAAAACAAAACCCTGCCTGGTCCTGCACCATCCTCACAGGTCCTGTTATGCTTGAGCCCATCATTGTAGCCACTGTGTCGATCCATCTCGTTGAGGGTCTTCCTTTTTTTCTCTGACCCTCCACTTACCAAGCATAATATGGTCCCTTCTGAAAAATATTATAGCATTATGTTTATTAAGTTATTTATTTTTTACATAGCCAAGATTCTTAAAAGTATTGATTTATTTTACAAGCTGTAGGTAGTACATCAATAAAAAGGAATGATAGAAAGAAGGGAGAAAAGGAATGAAGAACCAAAGGAAGAGACAATGGAAGGAAGGAAGGAAGAAGGATGAGGAAAAAGAGGAGGAGAAGGAAAGAAGGAAGGGAGAAAGAAGTGAAGGGAGAAGGGAGGCAGGAGAGGTAGTGTATAAAGAGAAAAAAAGGGAAGAAGAGAAGGAACAGAGAAAGGAAAATTAGGCTTTTGGTGGCCAGTGTACTCAACCAGACCTGACCTTCCTTTTTATTTGCAGCTGGAAAACTGACTGTCTTAGAGTTGAAAGAATCTCTAATTTCTAGTTTAGAGACTGGAATTTGTTCTGGGGAAAATGTTCCAGGAGACAGAAATGTAGAATGTACCTTTTATGTCATAAGGACTTAATACAAGAATTTTTGCAGCTGTGAATAGTGAAGCAACCCATAGATTAAAATGCTGCCTATATTTATCATAAGAAAATTAAATGTATGACTGTGTTCCCTGATATTCCCTTCACCACTTAGGCTGCCAAAATGGGTGAAAACTATTATTATTTTGGCCCATGGTATGCCATGTATGTGGTGTGAGACTGTAAGGCTGCCAAGAAATGGGTGATAAGCTTAGAATAAGGCAGCCATCTCTTAGAGTAATCCTTTCCAGTAATTGTTGTCATCTAGCCTCTGTGCTGAATTCCTTTTTTTTTTTTTTCAATGACTTCGATAATATCTTAAGATATCACTGACCACAGTAAGTGAGGCAAAAAGGCTTATCATTCTCATTCCTCAGGAGCATTCTAGCTGTACTTCTTCCAGGAGAGATTTGTGTAGTAGTGTAGAGGCCAAATCCCCACTGCAGCAGGGCCATGTCAACTGGGTGACACGGCTCACCCATCCAGGAGGGACCTTTTCAAACACCCCCCAATTCTGAATGAGCAAAATGGGGTGCCTTTTGGGGAGGCAAAGAACCATTTCAGTTCTATGTTTGCTTGGGTAACCACAATCTTCTTTGGGAAGAAGGCAAGATTTTAAGCAAGGTTGATTAAATCATGGGAAAAAATAGATTTCAGTGATTTTGGTCACTTATTGTTCTGCCCAAAGTAGAACTGCTTCATGATCTGCAGCATCTGGCACATAAGGGGGAAAAAAATAATTCGCTGCCATCAAGTCGATTCCCATTCATAGCAACCCCCATTGGGTTTCTAAGGCTGTAAATCTTTACAGAAGCTGATTGACTCATCTTTCTTCCATGGAGTGGCTGGTGGATTTGAACCACTGATCTTTTGGTTATCAGCCAAATGCCTTAATCACTACAGAACCAAAGCTCCTTTATTTGGCACATACTGGGTGGTTAATTAATACTGAGTAAATAAATAATGGTTAGAAGTGATGCTAAAAACTGTGACTGAGTCATTTTCAGCCCTCTGTCTTTCTGATGGATCTCTGGATTGTGGAGACCTCTTCATATCCCTTCCAAAGTGGGGACTTTGAAATCAAACAATCAGTTTTGATTGTTAAGGGTCCCATCTCTGCCATTTAACAACCATGTGTCTGTGAGCCTTAGTTTTCTCACATGTTGTTGAGGGGTAACGTGATAGTAAGTATGCTCATTTTTTCCAATACACCATATTGTTGATGTTCAGAATGAGTGCTTTTTATTCATGGAAGCTGCTGGGTTATTTTAGATGTAAATACATCCTACTGACGAAACCTGCTCAATACTCTTACATCAAAAATCCATCATGCCAAACATAAACATCTAGGGGTGTGGGGCAAGTAGATGATTATAGGAAAGCAAACACAATCTTAACATCTCAAAATGTTAGGTTCTCTGTAACCTCTCAGCACCAAAGTTTCTCTGAAGATCTCTAAGGAATATTTCTCTCTTGGACACAGGACAAGAAGGAATTAGAGGGCATACCATGTGTGACCACTGCATGCAAATAGCTAGGATTCTGTTTCTAAACACTCTATTTCATAAAGACTAATTTGAAATGACTTGTAGAGAGGACTGAAACAAACTGTTCCTCTTAGTATAAAATGTGGCTTTTCTATTGAGCACTATAAGGACCTAAGATATATTGTTTGATATCCTAAGGATACCCACCCACCCCACTGCTGTCAAGTCAATTCCAACTCATGATGACCCCATGGGACAGAGTAGAACAGCTCTGCAAGGTTTCCAAAGCTATAAATCTTTATGGAAGCAGATTGCTCCATCTTTCTCCTACAGCCTAAGGATGCCAGAGTCATGAAAATGTTGAACTTGCCTGAAAACCAGTGGCCACAGGGAAGACTCAACATGTCCAAAATACCAAAGTGATACATGGGGGTTGGCATCTAGGCTAAGACGAGGTTTTGAGCTCACCATCCTGGTGGGGCAGGGCATCAGTTTTACCTCCTTCTAAGGATGCAGTTCTACCTACAATCATTACTTATCAGTACTTCAGTTGGGTGCAAGAGCAGTTGGGTTTTTCAACCCAGCAATACTCCAAATTATAAACTACTCCTAGCAAAGTTGTATTGCCTTCTCTCGATGCATACATCCTGTCTGGCCTTAGCCAGCATTCATTCCTTTCATAGAAGTATACAAAAAGCAGCAAGAAGGAACTCATAAAAGCATTTCAACTTCAGTCAACTTGCGATCTAGCCTCCAAGAGACAGTGACACACATTGTTATCAATTGAATTGTGTCCCCAAAAAATATGTGTTGCAAATCCTAACCTCCATGGCTGTGGTTATGACCCCATTTTGGAATGAGTTTTCCTTGTTATGTTAATGAGACAGGATTAGGGTAGGTTGTGTTTTAATTTTGAGATATGAAAGAGATTAAACAAGCAAGCAAAAGAAGCAGAGATGTGGAAAGAGAGATACCAAGGCACATGATGATTGTTGTTGTTGTTGTTGTTGTTATGTGCCGTCGAGTCGGACCTGACTCATAGTGACCCCTCCTTGGGTTTCCAAGGCAGTATCACTACGGAAGTAGATTGCCCCATCTTCCTTCCGAGGAGTGGCTGGTGGGTTTGAACTGCCAGTCTTCTGGTTAGCAGTCAAGTACCTTAGCCACTATGGTACCAGAGCTCCCATATGAAGATTGCACAGGAGCAAAACTCAAAACAGATAGGAATCTTGCCCCAGAGCCAACAGAGAAAGAAAGCCTTTCCCAAGAACCAGCACCAAGAATTTAGACTTCTAGCCTTCTAAACTGTGAGAGAATTAATTTTTGTTTGATAAAGTCATCCACTTGTGGTATTTCTGTTATAGCAGCACTAGATAACTAAGACATATATGTTGACAAAATGTATTTTCACTGCATAATAAGACTTACCAAATCTACCTGCAATAGCTAAGTCTTTAATATCTGTCTCCCCTCTACCCAGCAAGCTAGTGCTGTATTTTAGGCTCTGTTATTTCTGTTCCCTATTTACAAATACCAAATTCTGTTATCAGTTAGGATTTGGAACAACTGATAGTAACTGAGACTAGACTACCATGTCTTAAGTACACAAAAATTTATTCTATCACATAAAATAATCCTACAGGGAGGCAGTTCAGGACAAAGATTGTGGCTCTCTAAAGCCCCCAGGTACCTGGGCTGCTTCTATCTTTCTGTTCCCCTACATGTGGTTTCCATTCTCCTGGCCATTTCATGGGCTACACTGACTGCTGAAATTCCAGTCATTACACCCACATTCTTATCAGCCAAAAGGAGGGATTAGGGAGAAAAGTACTCCCTCCCAGAACTCTTACTCACACTTCCACTTACATTTCTTTGGCCATAACTTAGTTGCCTGGCTATACCTGACTAAAATTATGGTTTTGTTACTGTGGCATACCTGGATAGCACAAACAGTTAATCTGTTTGGTTGCTAACCATAAAATTGGGGATTTGAGTTAACCCAAAGGCCCCTCAGAAGAAAGACTTGGCAATCTACTTTTGATAAATCAGCAATTGAAAATTCTATGGTGCACAGTTCTACTCTGACACACACGAGTCAGAATCAACTTCACAGCAACTGGTCTGGGTTACTAAGGAGGAATGGGAAATCAAAGGTTGTTGTGGGTCGCCACTAGGCTCTGCTACAGAGAGCAATTTGGCACAGTATGTCCTCCAAGATGGTTAAAATGGATATTTGATAGAAAAAGCACCATGCTCAGAGAATCTGAGAAAGGCTCTGTTTTCCCAGCGGGAGGGCAGATGGTCGCTGATCCCATCATATACTCAGAAGCAAATGATTGCAAATGAGTGGCATTTGACGGCTAAGATATGTTGATGTTGTCAAAAATCAAACCAGTACTATTTCTGGGATTTTTTTTTT
>NW_006922335.1:265247-266593 GCF_000298275.1 Orycteropus afer afer
AGCACATAAACATTTAATTTTTAGAAGGTCCCAATCATCTGGCTTCTCTTCTGCTGTTGGTGCATTTTGAATTATGCTTGATAGTCTATTTATACCATATATTAGGGCTTTCTGGGATTTTTAATAGACTTCTCCATCCCTTTCCTGTGCCTCATCTCATCTCTCATCCTCACATCTCATTCCCAGCCCTCACTCTACAGTAAAGCATAAAGATGAAGAGAGATAGGATAGTGGAGGGGGAAAGGCTTGAGGATTGAGAGGGCTCTGTAATTTTGTGCACATTGCTAGGTGTCAAAAAATCTTTTCTACATTTGACAGCACCATATCAAAAAAAAAAAAAAAAAAAAAGCCTTATCAAATCTGTTGAGTCAAACTGTCCTGCTTCATTGCAAGTGGGACTCTAGCTCTGTGAAGGCTGCAGTAAGATTCCAGGAGTCACTTGAAATTTGAACTATCTAGCTTCTTCAGGACAATAGCTTCTGAAGTGGCCCATGCCATTTTGTTAGTTAGACAGTCACCCAGGCAACTTGCAACCACCCAGAGTAAATAGCCAAAAAATAAAAAGAAAGAAAGTCTTGGAAGGAGAGGCCTCAAAGCTGGGTGGGTAGCCATGAAACAGAAACAAAACCACTGAAGCTGCTTAAACAAATGTCTTTAATCTGTTTGTGACACCTGTCGCCAAGGCACAGAAAAGGCCCCAAAGGTCAGAGCTTTTCAAAACACAGAGGGAGAGTGAATGTTTTCATGGCCACCCTCTGAAGGCATTTGAAAGCTAGGCATAATCATTATCTTTTATGTTTGCAGTTATTATTGTAAGTAAAATCCTGTTTTAATGAATTCCATCAGCCCTATGAATTGCATTTTGTGCTAACAGAGGTTAGTGCTAATGAGTTTGTTGCTAGACATCACTTTTCTGATCTTCTCAATCCAAGACTGAGATGGAGGTGGAGCAGTCACTGTACAGTGAGCATTCACAACTGAGGCAGGACCCTGGGGTCTGCCCTCCAGTCCCTTCCTGTGACCCTGGCAGAGGTGGGGCTAGAGCTTCACAGCCAGGGGTGCAAGGACATAGAAGGGCTGTCCTCTTCCTCCTTCACACAGAAATATTGCAGGACCACATCTAGTGGGAAGAACAAGAGTGCAGAGTCCTTGGGATCAAGCAGTGATGGTACCAAAGGGTGGGTTAGCATTCCCCGTTTCCAACAGGCTTCCCTCCCATTTGCAGATACTTATAGACAGTTGGCACTTTTTCAGTCTTATATAAAGTGTTATGCAAAAGCAGCTTCAAGAAAATTCTCCTCTGTATAGGGTTGGCAGACAGTGGTCCTATAAATTTATCTGTATGA
>NW_006922335.1:267967-271782 GCF_000298275.1 Orycteropus afer afer
GAAAAGAAAAGAAACCCTCCTCCATACTCTCAGCTCAATTTCTTCCCCTAGCCCTTTCAAATAGAAATTCTGAAGCCACTTCTGGTTTTAAGCCCAACTTGGCTTCAGACTCACCTCAGTGTTTCTGTGTGTCTAGTAAAGGAATATACTAAACTACGTCTGTCTTGGTTTTCTAGTGCTACAGTAACAGAAATACCACAAGTGAGTGGCTTTAAACTTCGTTCTCACAGTTCAGGAGGCTAGAAGCTAGGACATAGGCTGTAGAGGAAGGCTGTCTCTTTCAGCTCTGGGAGAAGATCCTTGTCTCGACTCCTGTAGCCCCAGTGTTCCTCAGTTCCTTGGTGATCTTCACAAGGCATCTACATTCCCCTCATTTGTTCTTGTTTGTCCCTGGGTTTATGCTGCTCTTTTTATAACTCAAAAGTAATTAGGACATAGCCTACACTGATATGGCCTTATAACAAAAAAAAATCCTATTCCCAAATGGGATCACATTCACAATTATCGGGGTGAAAATTCCAATACACGTTTTTTAGGAAAATCAATTCAAACCATAACAACCTCTAATTACTCTCCCCGCCCTAAATGGACTGGATAATCACTGGATCTTGGGCTCCGCCTTCCAGTCCCTTCCTGTGACCCTGACAGAGGTGGGGCTAGAGCTTCACAGCCAGGAGTGCAAGGACACAGAAGGACTGTCCTCTTCCTCCTTCACACAGAAGTATTCCAGGGCCGCATCTAGTGAGAAAAACAAGAGTGCTTCTTGACCTTGTGAGTTGCACATGATCAAACAATTTCTTCTTGAAGTTCAGGCTAAGAGCCCAAAAGATCTAATGGTTAGAACATCCTTATCTGATTACGGTCCCTATCCAAGTCAGATATGGGCATTACGGATTCCCTAGATAGTCAGCCAGGTGTTCTACCCCAGCCACCAGCCACCCTCAGTTGTCTATGATCTTCATAAAGCTCCAGATTTGGCAGAGTACAGCCGGATGAATTTCCTCCCATCTTTCTTGTACCTGCATATCTATTTGGTTAAAGGTCCAACCAGTACCTCATATAACAATGAAAACTTTTGTCTGATGGGGTCCTCACAATAACCATGTAAGATGGAAAAGTTCAAGTACATAAAATGAATTTGACCATCTGTGGTGAGAGTAAAGGGACCACAAGAGACCTTTACTAAGAGGTCATGTAACGTGGAGAAGTGACCAGGGAGAAGCCAGGCCTTACTGGAGCTGGAACAAGGTAGCCCAGCTCCACCTTCACAGTCAAGACTTGCAGCAAGACTCATACATAGACCTCACAGAAACCATCTTACCAATACTTGGAGAGGAGGTGATTTGCCAAAAGCTCACACCGGTCTGTGGCAGAAAAACAGAAGACTGGGACCTAGTTCTTTCAGACTTAATGTCAGATAAGTTTTTGTTTTCACTGATGCTTTTTTCCATTAGGAAGAGTATATTCAGCACATCCTCTGTAGGATTGTGGGTTGTAAAAGGTTGAAGAAGTTAAGGCCAAGCCTCTTGTGCTCAGACCCACATCTCCCAAAAAGCATCCTGCAGCACAAGACGGAAAGGAGAGTCAGAGAGGAGGGCATGCAGTGGACTCTGAGAACCAAGAAGGCTGGGCTGTGCCCTGTCAAGTAACATCCATGGGCCCCTCTCCACAAGGCCTAAGCCTTGCCAACCCTTTGCCCATCCCATGTGCTTCCTTCTTGCTTGTAGAGGTGCTCTTCTCCTAAGCAACCACAAAATCCACAATCCTCTGACAACGGCTCACTAGTGTCTAGTGTCACAGCAATCCTGTGGCAAGCCTCTAACAACCAGAGAAATGAGATATGCATGAAAGGCAGTGAAATTGGAGGCTGGACAGAGAAAGGAGGACATGGGAAATGGGGACAAAGTTGAGTCAGGCTCCTCCTCCACAGCTCTGCTCTCCAGAGGGAAGTGAGTCTTAATGTTGCCTTGTAGGGAGGCAATTCATTCTAGCACATCTGGGAGGAGGTCCAATATGTAGCTGACTGGGTTTAGTACCCCTTTACGAGCCTGTGATACTATGTTTCAGCAATTGTCATGCTTAAATGTCTCAGTGGATTAGTGCATGGGGACTTTTGGGGTGAATGATACTGCTCCAACTTATTTTTCCCATGAAATGCCCTTTTGGTTGTAAATTAATATTTCCATTCCCTAACAGCAGCTATTAAGCTGACGCCACTGCCTCATCAGACTTTTGCTGTTTGAGTGTCTTTGGGCGTCTGGCCCTAGATCCAGCCTATTGCACTGCTAGTTCGAGCGTCTGGTGCCCTGGGTACACCTGGGCTGAAGTGAAGCTCTGAGCTTCTGAGAAGATACCTCTGGGATACAAATTACAAAGATATGCAAGGGAAAGTGAATGCGTGTTGTATGCCTCCTATATGCCAGCCGCTTCTATTCCTTTACTTATGTTATCTCATTCAGCCATCAGTACGAATAGACAGTATTAATCCTTATTTCACAAGGAGAAAACTGAGGTTCTGATAAATCACATTTGGAAAGATGAAGCAGCTGAGTAATAACAAGGGGGAGAGAAAAAGGTATGTTCTGTACTGGGAACTTCAGGGAAGGAGGAAAGTCATAACTCAGGCATAAGGGCCACTTCTGCCTGAGACTCCAGACTCTTGGAAGCCTTGTATCACAGCAGCACAAGCCACAGAGTGGTCTGTAAACACAGGGCTGGGAAGTGTTTACCTTATGGAAAATATGTTTCCCTCTCTGGGGCTCTTGCTCTGTTTGGCAGCCTTGGTCCCAGCATTCTTCTTTGGAAGTTAGTATCTACTCTGGGCCCTTGATGGACAGAGATCCCCATCCACTCAAAAAATGTCCATCCTCATTTTCCCCATCAATGCCTCCAGGAAGCCAACTCGGAGGCCAAGATCTCTGTCTGAGGTGTAGTTATTAACTAGAAAAATACAAGCTCACTGTCATCAAGTCAATTCCAACTCATAGTGACATTGTAGGGCAGAGTAAAACTGTCCCATAGGGTTTCTAAGGCTATAGATCTTTACTGAAGTAGACTGTCTCATTTTTCTCCTGAGGAATAGCTGATAGATTCAAACCACTGACCTTTTAGTTACCTATCAAATGTTTTAACCACTGCACCACCAAAACTCCTCAGTGTGGTTTTTGTTGTTGTTGTTAGGTGCCGTGGAGTCGTTTCTGACTCATAGCGACCCCATGCACAGCAGAACGAAACACTGCCCAATCTCATACCAGCTCCACGATCCCTGCTATGCTATACTTGAGCTCATCATCACAGCCACTGTGTCAATCCATCTCGTTGAAAACCTCCGCCTCTTTCATCGACCCTCCACCCTACCAACCATGACATCCTTCTCCAAGGAATGGTCCCTTCTGACAACATGACCAAAATAGATGAGACGAAGTCTGGCCATTCTCACTTCCAAGGAGCATTTCAGGTGCACTTCCTCAAGGACTGATCTGTTAGTTCTTTTAGCAGTCCATGGTACTTTCAGCATTCTTTGTCAGCACCACAACTCAAAAGCATCAACTCTTCTTCCATCTTCCTTAGTCATTGTCCAGCTCTCACATGCATATGAGGCGATTGGAAATATCATGGCTTCTGTCAGGCACAACTTAGTCCTCAAGGAGACATCCTTGCTCCTCAGCACTTGAAACAGTTCCTTCGCGGTTGACTTTCCCAATGCTACACGTCTTCTAATGTCCTGACTGCTGCTTCCATTGGCATCAATTATAGAACCAAGCAACATGAATTCTTTGACAATCTCAATCTTCTCTCCATTTATTGTGATGCTG